>NW_006787679.1:4021901-4082280 GCF_000442215.2 Lipotes vexillifer
GTCACGCTGACTTCTGCCGCCGCAGGCCCGCCCCGCACTCCGTGCCCCTCCCTGCCCCTGGCCTGAGAGCGCCAGAGCCCCCGAGTCAGCGGCTCCTTTAACCCCGTCCTGTCTGAGCAAAAAACAGACGCCCTCCAGCGACCTACACGCAGAGGCAGGGCCAAATCGAAAGCTGAGCCCCTGTGAGCTGTGAGAACAAAGAAGAAAAAGGGAAATCTCTCCCAGCAGCCTCAGAAACAGCGGATTAAAGCTACACAATCAATTTGATGTACCCTGCCTCTGTGGAATACATGAATAGACAGCGAATCATCCCAAATTGAGGAGGCGGACTTCTAGAGCAAGATCTATGATTTTTTCCCCTTTTCCTCTTTTTGTGAATGTGTATGTGTATGCTTCTGTGTGAGATCTTGTCTGTATAGCTTTGCTTCCACCATTTGCCCTAGCGTTATATCCATCCATTGTTTTTTTTTTAATTTTTCTTCTTAATAATTAATTTTAATTTAAATAACTCTATTATACTTTACCTTCTTTCTATCTTTCTTTCCTTCCTTCCCTCCTTTAGACAACGAATCATCCCAAATTGAGGAGGTGGACTTGGAGAGCAAGTTTTATGATTTTTTCCACTTTACCTCTTTTTGTGAGGGTATATGTGTATGCTTCTATGTAAGATTTTGTCTCTATAACTTTGCTTCCACCATTTGTCCTAAGGTTCTATCCTTCCCTTTTTTTTTTTTCTCTAAATAATTATTTTTTTAATTCAATAACTTTATTATACTTTATTTTATTTTACTGTATCTTCTTTCTTTCTGTATTTTTTCCTTCCTTCCCTCATTCCTTCCTTCCTTCCCTCCTCCCTCCCTCCCTCCTTTCTTTCCTTCTTGCCTTCTTCCTTTCTTTTCTTCTTTCTTTCTTTCTTCCTTCCCTCCTTCCTTCCTTCCCTCCTTTCTTTCTTCCTTTCTTTCTTTCTTTCCTATTTCCTCCTACTTCTACTAATTCTCTCTACTTTCTCTCCCTTTTATTCTGAGCCGAGTGGATGAAAGGCTGTTGCTGCTCCAGCCAGGAGTCAGGACTCTGCCTCTGAGGTGGGAGAGCCAGCTTCAGGATGCTGGTCAACAAGAGACCTCCCAGCCCCACATAATATCAAAAGGCGAAAATCTCCCATAGATCTAGATCTCAACACCAGCACCCAGCTTCACTCAACGACCAGCAAGCTACAGTGCTAGACAACCTATGCCAACCATATAGCAAGACAGGAACACAACCCCACCCACTAGAAGAGAGGCTGCCTAAAATCATAATAAGTCCACAGACACCCCAAAACACACCACCAGACGTGGACCTGCCCACTAGAGAGACAAGATCTAGCCTTATACCCCACAACACAGGCACTAGTCCCCTCCACCAGGAAGCCTACACAATGCACTGAACCAACCTTAGCTCCTGGAGACAGACATCAAAAACAACGGGAGCTACGAACTTGCAGCCTGCAAAAAAGTGAACCCAATCACAGTAAGATAAGCAAAATGAGAAGACAGAAAAACACACAGCAGATGAAGGAGCAAGATAAAAACCCACCAGACCTAACAAATGAAGAGGAAATAGGCAGTCTACCTGAAAAAGAGTTCAGAATAATGATAGTAAAGATGATCCAAAATCTTGGAAATAGAATGGACAAAATGCAAGAAGCAGTTAACAAGGACCTAGAAGAAATAAAGATGAAACAGACAATGATGAACAACACAATAAATGAAATGAAAAATACTCTAGATGGGATCAATAGCAGAATAAATGAGGCAGAAGAACGGATAAGTGACCTGGAAGATAAAATAGTGGAAATAACTACTGCAGAGCAGAATAAAGAAAAAAGAATGAAAAGAACTGAGGACAGTCTCAGAGACCTCTGGGACAACATTAAACGCACCAACATTCGAATTATAGGGGTTCCAGAAGAAGAAGAGAAAAAGAAAGGGACTGAGAAAATATTTGAAGAGATTATAGTTGAAAACTTCCCTAATATGGGAAAGGAAATCGTTAATCAAGTCCAGGAAGCACAGAGAGTCCCATACAGGATAAATTCAAGGAGAAATACGCCAAGACACATATTAATCAAACTGTCAAAAACTAAATACAAAGAAAGCATATTAAAAGCAGCAAGGGAAAAACAACAAATAACACACAAGGGAATCCCCATAAGGTTAACAGCTGATCTCTCAGCAGAAACTCTACAAGCCAGAAGGGAGTGGCAGGACATACTGAAAGTGATGAAGGAGAAAAACCTGCAACCAAGATTACTCTACCCAGCAAGGATCTCATTCAGATTTGATGGAGAAATTAAAACCTTTACAGACAAGCAAAAGCTGAGAGAGTTCAGCACCACCAAACCAGCTTTACAACAAATGCTAAAGGAACTGCTCTAGACAAAAACACAAGAGAAGGAAAAGTCCTATAATAACGAACCCAAAACAATTTAGAAAATGGGAATAGGAACATACATATCGATAATTACCTTAAATGTAAATGGACTAAATGCTCCCACCAAAAGACACAGATTGGCTGAATGGATACAAAAACAAGACCCATATATATGCTGTCTACAAGAGACCCACTTCAGACCTAGAGACACATACAGACTGAAAGTAAGGGGATGGAAAAAGATATTCCATGCAAATGGAAACCAAAAGAAAGCTGGAGTAGCAATTCTCATATCAGACAAAATAGACTTTAAAATAAGGACTATCAGAAGAGACAAAGAAGGACACTACATAATGATTAAGGGATCGATCCAAGAAGAAGATATAACAATTGTAAATACTTATGCCCCCAACATAGGAGCACCTCAATACATAAGGCAAATACTAACAACCATTTAATTGATATTTATAGGACACTCCATCCAAAAACAACAGAATACACATTTTTCTCAAGTGCTCATGGAACATTCTCCAGGATAGATCATATCTTGGGTCACAAATCAAGCCTTGGTAAATTTAAGAAAATTGAAATTATATCAAGTATCTTTTCCGACCACAACGCCATGAGATTAGATATCAATTATAGGAAAAGAGCAGTAAAAAATACAAACACATGGAGGCTAAACAATACACTACTTAGTAACGAAGTGATCACTGAAGAAATCAAAGAGGAAATTAAAAAATACCTAGAAACAAATGACAATGGAGATACAACGACCCAAAACCTATGGGATGCAGCAAAAGCAGTTCTAAGAGGGAAGTTTATAGCAATACAAGCCCACCTTAAGAAGCAGGAAACATCTCGAATAAACAACCTAACCTTGCACCTCAAGCAATTAGAGAAAGAAGAACAAAAAAACCCCAGAGTTAGCAGAAGGAAAGAAATCATAAAAATCAGATCAGAAATAAATGAAAAAGAAATGAAGGAAACAATAGCAAAGATCAATAAAACTAAAAGCTGGTTCTTTGAGAAGATTAACAAAATTGATAAACCATTAGCCAGACTCATCAAGAAAATAAGGGAGAAGACTCAAATCAATAGAATCAGAAATGAAAAAGGAGAAGTAACAACTGACACTGCAGAAATACAAAAAATCATGAGGGATTACTACAAGCAACTCTATGCCAATAAAATGGACAATCTGGAAGAAATGGACAAATTCTTAGAAATGCACAAACTGCCAAGACTGAATCAGGAAGAAATAGAAAATATGAACAGACCAATCACAAACACTGAAATTGAAACTGTGATTAAAAATCTTCCAACAAACAAAAGCCCAGGACCAGATGGCTTCACAGGCGAATTCTATCAAACATTTAGAGAAGAGCTAACACCTATTCTTCTCAAACTCTTCCAAAATATAGCAGAGGGAGGAACACTCCCAAACTCATTCTACGAGGCCACCATCACCTTGATACCAAAACCAGACAAGGATGTCACAAAGAAAGAAAACTACAGGCCAATATCACTGATGAACATAGATGCAAAAATCCTCAACAAAATACTAGCAAACAGAATCCAACAGCACATTAAAAGGATCATACACCATGATCAAGTGGGGTTTATTCCAGGAATGCAAGGATTCTTCAATATACGCAAATCTATCAATGTGATTAACCATATTAACAAATTGAAGGAGAAAAACCATATGATCATCTCAATAGATGCAGAGAAAGCTTTTGACAAAATTCAACACCCATTTATGATAAAAACCCTGCAGAAAGTAGGTGTAGAGGGAACTTTCCTCAATATAATAAAGGCCGTATATGACAAGCCCACAGCCAACATCATCCTCAATGGCGAAAAACTGAAAGCATTTCCACTAAGGTCAGGAACAAGACAAGGTTGCCCACTCTCACCACTCTTATTCAACATAGTTTTGGAAGTTTTAGCCACAGCAATCAGAGAAGAAAAGGAAATAAAAGGAATCCAAATCGGAAAAGAAGAAGTAAAGCTGTCACTGTTTGCAGATGACATGATACTATACATAGAGAATCCTAAAGATGCTACCAGAAAACTACTAGAGCTAATCAATGAATTTGGTAAAGTAGCAGGATACAAAATTAATGCACAGAAATCTCTGGCATTCCTATATACTAATGATGAAAAATCTGAAAGTGAAATCAAGAAAACACTCCCATTTACCATTGCAACAAAAAGAATAAAATATCTAGGAATAAACCTACCTAAGGAGACAAAAGACCTGTATGCAGAAAATTATAAGACACTGATGAAAGAAATTAAAGATGATACAAACAGATGGAGAGATATACCATGTTCTTGGATTGGAAGAATCAACATTGTGAAAATGACTCTACTTCCCAAAGCAATCTATAGATTCAATGCAATCCCTATCAAACTACCACTGGCATTTTTCACAGAACTAGAACAAAAAATTTCACAATTTGTATGGAAACACAAAAGACCCCGAATAGCCAAAGCAATCTTGAGAACAAAAAATGGAGCTGGAGGAATCAGGCTGCCTGACTTCAGACTATACTACAAAGCTACAGTAATCAAGACAGTATGGTACTGGCACAAAAACAGAAAGATAGATCAATGGAATAGGATAGAAAGCCCAGAGATAAACCCATGCACATATGGTCACCTTATCTTTGATAAAGGTGGCAGGAATATACAGTGGAGAAAGGACAGCCTCTTCAATAAGTGGTGCTGGGAAAATTGGATAGGTACATGTAAAAGTATGAGATTAGATCACTCCCTAACACCATACACAAAAATAAGCTCAAAATGGATTAAAGACCTAAATGTAAGGCCAGAAACTATCAAACTCTTAGAGGAAAACATAGGCAGAACACTCTATGACATAAATCACAGCAAGATCCTTCTTGACCCATCTCCTAGAGTAATGGAGATAAAAACAAAAATAAACAAATGGGACCTAATGAAACTTCAAAGCTTTTGCACAGCAAAGGAAACCATAAACAAGACCAAAAGACAGCCCTCAGAATGGGAGAAAATATTTGCAAATGAATCAACTGACAAAGGATTAATCTCTAAAATTTACAGGCAGCTCATGCAGCTCAATAACAAAAAAATAAACAACCCAATCCAAAAATGGGCAGAAGACCTAAATAGACATTTCTCCAAAGAAGATATACAGACTGCCAACAAACACATGAAAGAATGCTCAACATCATTAATCATTAGAGAAATGCAAATCAAAACTACAATGAGATATCATCTCACACCAGTCAGAATGGCCATCATCAAAAAATCTAGAAACAATAAATGCTGGAGAGGGTGTGGAGAAAAGGGAACACTCTTGCACTGCTGGTGGGGATGTGAATTGGTACAGACACTATGGAGAACAGTATGGAGGTTCCTTAAAAAACTACAAATAGATCTACCATATGACCCAGCAATCCCACTACTAAGCATATGCCCTGAGGAAACCAGAATTCAAAAAGTCATGTACCAAAATGTTCATTGCAGCTCTATTTACAATAGCCCGGAGATGGAAACAACCTAAGTGCCCATCATCGGATGAATGGATAAAGAAGATGTGGCACATATATACAATGGAATATTACTCAGCCATAAAAGGAAACAAAATTGAGCTATTTGTAATGAGGTGTATAGACCTATAGTCTGTCATACAGAGTGAAGTAAGTCAGAAAGAGAAGGACAAATACTGTATGCTAACACATATATATGGTATTTAAGAAAAAAAAAATGTTATGAAGAATCTAGGGGTAAAACAGGAATAAAGATACAGACCTACTGGAGAACAGACTTGAGGATATGGGGAGGGGTAATGGTGAGCTGTGATAGGGTGAGAGAGAGACATGGACATATATATACTAACAAACGTAAGGTAGATAGCCAGTGGGAAGCAGCCGCATGGCACAGGGATACCGGCTCGGTTCTTTGTGGCTGCCTGGAGGAGTGGGATAGGGAGGGTGGGAGGGAGGGAGACAAAGAGGGAAGAGATATGGGAACATATGTATATGTATAACTGATTCACTCTGTTATAAAGCAGAAACTAACACACCATTGTAAAGCAATTATACCCCAATAAAGATGTTAAAAAAAAATTAAGAATAATATATGAATTCTGACCTGAATAGCATATGGTAGAACAGAACTATACCATCTTATTTTAGTACTCCACTTTAATTACCTAATTCATACAATAAACATTTTTTGAGCAGTGATTCTTACCTAATGGTATCTTGAGACTGGGAATGTAGCAGTTTAAATAAAAGAGAAGATATCAGAAATTGTGCTTTGATGAAACATACATTTAGTGTGCACCTGTGTATGTAAAGAAAGTATTGTGGAGAAAATACAATAAAATTAAAACTGAATGAACCACGTACTGTGTTAGAGAATGAAAAGTGCTGCAGAAAAAAAAAATGAGAAATGTGAGTAGAGAATGATAGAGGTGGTAAATGCAAAGCTATTATAAAACAGTCATCATAAAAGTCCTTTTATGATAGAAGTTATTTAAGCAATGACCTCAAGAGAATGAATCTTGTAGAGATTCAGAGTACAGTAGTCCAGGCAAGGAAACAAGTACAAAGACAGTGAAGAGGAAGCAAGTGTGGTATGTGGGAAAAATATCAGGATGTCTGGTAAGTGCAATAAGGCTGCAGAGGGAGATTCTACTGTGTAGTTTTTCATACATTCTCTCCTTATTCTTCACTTTCTTTTACCTTACTAGATTTGGACTAGCACAGCAAATACTGTCCAATACATTTAATATTTCTCTCAGAATTTTATCATTTGTAAATATGCTTTCTATGATGTGATTCACATACTTGATTATGTTATTAAACATAGCACAACCCAGGTCAGAATTCTGAATTATGGCACTAGAAAATCCTTTCCACTTATTAGTTATAATTATCACATGAAGATCATGGAAACAATTGTATTTCAAGAGCTTTAAATTTTTTTTAAATTAAATAGATTAGAAAAAATTATTTTATATTTATATATAATCAAACCTTTCAAAAATTGAATATTAAAACAATCAGTAAAATCTTTGTATAAAATTATATATATATATAATATTCATACTATTTATAATTTCATATATGTAATAGATATAAATTTCAGAGCTAGGTGAAATCATTTCTAGTTCAGATACTTAAGTAGAAACTTCATGAGGATTATGGACTCCATCGATTATGAACAATAACTGAAATATGAAGAGGGTGACAATGACTATAAATGGAGTGCAGAACAAGGATCAAAGACTCAAAATGGGAAAAAAAAATGTATATTCAGTGGTTGGAAAGGAGAGACGTTTGAAGCAAAAATGTTACACGGGCAGCTCTGAGGCTAGATAGAAGATATTTCAAGGACACACTGTCCTTAAAAACAACTCTAAGGCA
Source organism: Lipotes vexillifer (assembly GCF_000442215.2). NCBI lineage: Eukaryota > Metazoa > Chordata > Mammalia > Artiodactyla > Lipotidae > Lipotes > Lipotes vexillifer. The sequence continues at coordinate 4,029,737 of NW_006787679.1, forward strand.
TTACAACCTGCATAAGCAACTAGGAGGTTTTGAGTTGGATCTCGACACCCACCATCACTTAATTTTTCTAGAATTAAGAATATGTAGAAGAGTTTAGAAAGTGTAGATTATAATGATGAGAAATGTCTACAACAAATCTCAAAGGAAGAGGCAAATGTCACAAATTGGGAGAGTGAAAAGTTATAATCTCAGAAGACCAGTGTCTATGACTGTCCCTCAGTGTTAGTAGATGTCTATGAAAAATATTGAATAAATTAATTAACCTGACTTAATTCATCTTGGTTAAAAGTGAAAAGCAAAAGATGAAATATAATGAGGATAAATTAAATTTCTATGTAAATAAATCAAAACTATACAAGTACATAGTGAAAAAAATGATAAGATTTTAAAATAAGAAATACCCAGGAAACTTATTTCTGTGTGTGTTCTGTGTCAGCCAAGAATAGGACATGCAAGCCTGGACAGCTAATACTATTTTAGACTTCATTATTATAAATATAGTACACAGATCAAGAAAGTTACAATACCTCTGGTTATTGGTCAGAGAGCATCTGGCAAACCAGGTATAATGTTTCCTCCCAAAAGACACACCTCTACTTCCTCTAAGATAAAGTTTAAAGGCACGCCTAAGGCTTTGTCCAATTTAACTCCAACAGTTATTTGGAACCTTATCTTTAGCTGCCAATGTCTTCCACTTATTCATCTGCAAACGTCCTCAACACTTTTTTACTTAAGCCCACAGGGGTAGATAGGAAAGTGAAAAAGGGAGAGGGCTCTGAATGACAAAAGAATGAACACTCCATCTAAAGACAATTACGTTTACTGTATGAACCAGAGTCTGCCTGTCCATTTACTTTACCAAGGACCTACTTAGCAGCATTCAGGATTCCAAAAAATTTCCTCTCTTTCTCTGATTTTGTTTATAGTTTTCTCTTATACAGGTTTTAATTATCTTCTCAACATTCAAATTCTGGTGAAAATTGCAACTATTCTGAGAAGATTCCCCCCAGTGTGGCATCCCTCCTGCTATTATGTTACCATAGCAGTTCATAGATACATTTTCTTAAAGGATCACAATATTGTATTATAGTAGTTTTATTTTTTAAATCTGTTAATGTTTTCACACTACAGTTGCACAAACACACACAAATACATGCATACACACACACACATATATCTCAAATCAAATCTTAAATTCAATTAAAAAAATTAAGATTAAAACATCCAATTGTGAACAACCATTACAAAGGTTTATGTTCTTCATGATTTCTTGGTTAGGAATAAAGAAGAATAAAATAAGTTATTTTAATTTTGGAAATAAAATTTACTTTCTTTAATAAGAAATCATCTAATATAGTCCAGGGTTTATATGAGTATTATAAATAACTCTGGGGCCTAACACTTTATTCACACTTTTATAAAAATAACCCAGAAAAACACATATAGAATTGGTTTCACAGGGAGGAGAACAGACCCACCACAAGATCCCTCCTGAGTTAAAAAAAAAAAAAAAAAAAAAAAAAGTTATATGGGGCTTATGGGCTTTGAATAATAATGGAAGGACTTTAGTAACATGACTATCAGATGGATGTAGTGGAAGTGAGGTAAAGATCAGCTGAAAAAATAGGAGTTTATAATTAGAAAGAGAAATGTTAGAGGTAAATCAAATTTTGATTAACACAGAGTAGTTGCAGATAGTGACAAAATCTAAGATGGTGACTTGGTTATAGAAAGCTACCAATAAGTACAGAGAAAGACATATGAGGTTGAAGATAATTAGAAATTCTGAGATTCTGGTGATATCTATGAGATTTATGGTCAATCACATAACCAACGACATCAACAGAGAGAATGGCATAACTTTAAGCAAAGCAGAAATAATGAGCTTATTTCAGTTAATTCTGGGGAGTTCTGATGAGAATCAGTAGATTTAGCAATGATAAAAGGTAGTGGGACTGGGCATATATCCTGAGAAAACCATAATTCAAAAAGAGTCATGTACCACAGTGTTCATTGCAGCTCTATTTACAATGGCCAGGACATGGAAGCAACCTAAGTGTCCATCAACAGATGAATAGATAAAGAAGATGTGTCATGTATATACAATGGAATATTACTCAGCTATAAAAAGAAATGAAATTGAGTTATTTGTAGTGAGGTGGATGGACCTAGAGTCTGTCATACAGAGTGAAGTAATAAGTCAGAAAGAGAAAACCGAATACCATATGTTAACACATATGTATGGAATCTAAAAAAAAAAATAAAATCATGAATAACCTAGGTCAAGATGGGAATAAAGGCACAGACCTACTAGATAATGGACTTGAGGACACGGGGAAGGGGAAGGGGAAGCTAGGACAAAGTGAGAGTGTGCTAGTGTATATATTGACATATATACACTACCAAAGGTAAAATAGATAGCTATTGGGAAGCAGTCGCATAGCACAGGGAGATCAGCTCCATGCCTTGTGACCAGCTAGAAAGGTGGGATAGGGAGTGTAGCAAGGAGGGAGATGCAAGAGAGAAGAGATATGGGGATATATGTATTTGAATAACTGATTCACTTCGTTATAAAGCAGAAACTAACACACCATTGTAAAACAATTAAACTCCAATAAAAAGGTTATAAAAAGCAACAACAAACAAACAAACAAAAACAAACAAACAAAAAAAATCTTATATTGAATGAAAAAAGAAAAAAGACAGTGGGTACTTGAGCCAGTTATTGTGAGCCTCAAATGAGAGTGTTATTTACACAGGTGTGGAGGATAATGAGTTTAAACCTTTTAATCTTGAGTCAAGTAAATGGTGAACCACATATACATGAGACTTGGGAAAATAAGCAAACTTATTTGAGTGGAAGCAGAACTGAATAAGATTTGTTTCAGTGGAGGCAAGGATCAGAAGAGTCAGGATTTTAATATTTTTAAATTGTAAGTAGAATCATTTAGTATAAAATGGATAGTCTACAATGTACCATGTTATCATATGGCATAAAATGAAGAGGTACAATTATAATTTTGGTAATGATAATCACAGAACATTTTACAGACAAAACTCATAAAATAAGACAGGACTAGAATCCTCCATTTTTAATAGCAGTACGAATGGAATGGATACTTGTATGTTGGCATTAAGCAGGCCTTAAATTCCAAATGAAGCATGATGAAATTTGAAACAGATTTCCTTACATTTAGGTAGGAAGGTTAGAATGCTGTGATTTTTAACAGTCTCTTCATAGAAATAGTTTATTAAATATTCTTCACACTAGTTGAGTCAGTTTCAGTAAATGAGTTCACACTTGCAATATTTTAATACTTTTTCTTATGCATAGATATAGCAAAATATTTTCTTGAAACTTTTATCTTCTCTAAAAGTCATTTTTGAGAAAATTTTCTTATTTATTGAGATATGTTTATGACCTTGATATAAAATAAGTTCCTTATAATCAGAATGGATAAAAAAAGAAACAATGTCCAGCTTTGTACCTCCAAATTAGGCACTTGAAGTTCATGTCAAATCCAACAGAGATATTACACAGCATCTTTAATTTTCTAGTATAAACACATGGAATGAAAACAAAGTTACACAAGCCATCTGTGGTCATACTTAACCTATGATGAGGATCCATATTAGCTGTTTCTCTGGATTCCCCTGTCCCCTTCTATTTCTATATAATTCACATGAAATATATAGTAACATTGAACCATGGTCCAAGATCACCTGAGCCCAAACTATACTGACTTATAGGGAAATCTTCCTTTTCAACGTTGTGGGATGCTCATAATTTGGATACTCATTCATTATACTCACAGTTTCTGTCTGTTTTGTTGGTTTTCTTGCATTCTCAAGTGGGACTCAATTTGAACAATAAATTATATATTCAGCCTACTCATAAAACACCCCACCCCAAATCCCTCTGCCTTCAAGTGAGAATCAAGTTCTTGGTGCCCAGAGGAGTAATGATGAGCAAAGAACTATACATGGTGGGACTAGATGGTGATAAGGCTTACCTTACATCCAAGGGCATTGCCTAATAAAAAGTTATTTTATTTGTTAGAAACCTAGGAGATTATATTTCTTCCTGGCTGTTCTTCTTATTTCTTCCTCCCTTCCTCTATCTTCTTCTTCTTCTCCTTCTTGTCATTCTCCTAAAAACTGATACATATTTTATTGTGCAGGAGTATTATAATTTATATAAGTAAACGCATGCTGATGGACATTTTATTTAGTTATTGTAAACAATGCCACAATGAACTGTATTGACCATATGCTATTTCACAAAACTGAGTATATCTGTGATAAAATTACCAAAATTAAATTTTCAAAGGAAATATGTATTTATATTTGTATAGATATTTTCTACATAGAATGCAGTTTGTGCTAATTCACACTCACACTACTTTCTCCAAGTCTTTGTCAATGTAATATTTAATGAAACATTTTGCTTTTCCAATTTGGTAGAGAAAAAATTGTTTTGATTTTTATTTTTCAGTTTAATTTACATTACCATGAATGAAATTGACTATCTCTGAATACATTTAAGATTCACTCTTATTACTTTTCCTGGATATTCCTAGTCATGACTTCTGCCCAATTTTCTAATGGCTTTTAGAGTATTTCTTATTCATTTTTACAAACTCTTTATATAGTAAAGTCAGTTGGTAATTTTTTATTTTGTATGCATTTTTAAATATTTTCGTTTATCAGTTTTATAAGGATTCGGAGTTTTCAGTCATCTAAGAAAACCATTATTTGATAAATTATAAAGATTATTTTATAAATATATTGTCATTTTTCTAATACTATTACTATGTCACATATTTTATTTTTAATTAGATTCTTGACCCATCTAGAATCTGTTTTCATGTAGTGTGAATTTGAGATTAAACTTTTTTTTCCCCTCCACAGGGTTACCCAGATGCCTGAAAAACATATCTTCAGTGATCCATCTTTTCCTTAATGGATCTTCTTAATTAAATGGTTCTTCCTAATCATCAGTGGCTTTTCAGTTATTTTTAGTGAAAAGTATAGAAAGTTGGGGAAAAAAAGAACAAAACAAAAACAAGTATTCAAATAATCGCAGCCTCTTATAATCTGATTAGCCATGAGCAAATTAATTAAGCTCTTCCAACATCAGTTTTTCCTCCTAAAAATGTGCATAGTTACTTTTTACAATTGTAAGGACTAAGTTAGATATGATTTTTATGAGCTTATTTATACTTTGCATGTTATAAGCCTTTTATGAGAACTAAGCCCTCTTGTTTCACTAATTATATGCCAATATACTCACCAATGGGCTCCCAGACCAGCAGCCTCACTGTAACCTAAGAATTTGTGAGAAATGTAAAAAAGACAGTGATGAGACAGTGGTCTAGTTTCATATTTTTGCATGTGACTGTCAAGTTCTTCCAGCATCATTTATCAAAGAGACAGCCTAACCTTTCTCCACTGTGTGCTCTTTTCTCTTTTGTCATAAATTAATTGTCCATTTATATGTGGGTTTATTTCTGGACTCTCAGTTCTGTTTCATGATCTATTTATCTGTTTTTCTACCAATACCATGATGTTTTGATTACTTTAGCTTTGTAATATAGTTTGAAATCAGGGAATGTGATACCTCCAGCTTTGCTCTTTTTTCTCAGGATTGTTTGCCTGTTCATGGTCTTTTGTGGTTCCATATAAATTTTAGGATTACCTTTTTCTATGGAAAATGCCATTGGAATTTTAAAAGGATTGCACTGAATCTGTAGATTGCTTTAGGTCATATGAATATTTTGAAAATATTAATTCTTCTAATTCATGAGCATGAAATATCTTTCTATTATTTGTGTATTCTTCCATTTTTTTCATTAATTTCTTATAGTTCTCAGAATACAGGTTTTTCCCTCCTTGATTAAATTTATTTCTAAATATTTTATTTTTTGTTACAATTATCCCACATCATACACAAAAATCAACTCAAAATGGATTAAAAAATGTAAGACATGAAATCGTGAAACTCCTAGAATTCCTAGAAGAAAACATAAGCAGTATTCTCTTTGACATTGGTCTTAGTAATATCTTTCTAGATATGTCTTCTTAGGCAAGGAAGAGAAATGCAAAAATAAACAGACTACATCAAACTAAATGCTGTACATCAAAGAAAACAATCAATAAAATGAAAAGACAACCTACTGAATGGGAGAATATATTTGCAAATCATATGTCCAAAAAGTTATTAATATCTCAAATATATAAAGAACTCATACAGCTCAACAACAACAACATAATGACCCAGTTACAAAGTGGGAAGAGGACTTGAATAGAACTTTTTTTTTTTTTTTTTTCAAAGAAGACATGGCCAACAGGTACATGAAAAGATGTTCAACATCACTAATTATTTATTAGGGAAATGCAAATCAAAACCACAATTAGATATCACCTCATTCCTGTTAAAATGGCTATTATAAAAAAACAAGAATAACAAGTGTTGGTGAAGTTGTGGAGAAAAGGGGAACCTCCATACATTGTTGGTGGGAATGTAAACATACCATACCATATGTTCCATATAGTATCCCATATGGTATGTTCCAAACATATCATATGTTCCAGGTATCCCACTTCTGGGTATTTATCCAAAGAATATGAAAACACTAATTTTAAAAGTTATACACCCCCTATGTTCCTTTAAGCATTATTTAGATATGGAAACAATCTAGTACCCATCATTGGATGAATGGAGAAAAAAGATGTGATATATATATCACATTTTAGCCATTAAAAAAAAGATGAAATATTACCAATTTTGCAACAACACGGAAGGACGTTGAGTGTCCCAGACGGGAAGGGGTGAGGGGAAGGGTGAAATAGGTAAAGGGGATCAGGTGTATGGTGACAGATGGAAAGTAAATTTTTGGTGATGAGCATGCTGTGGAGTATACAGAAATATAAATATAATGTTGTAAACATGAAACATAATGTTATAAACCAATGTTACCTTAGTAAAAAATAAAATAAGTAAAGGTAAATACAGTGACCCTAATACAAATTAATACAAGTAAAGTTTGAGAATTACTGTTCTATACCATTAAACTGAATTAATTGATAGCTACCTTAGGAAAGGAGCCTCTTTAGAGAAGAAAGATACAGGTGGTTCAAGGACAAAGACTATTCCATGTTGTAATTATGTAACTAAAATCTTCTACCTGCTTCATAAGTTTGCTTAGGGCTTACTGTGTTTATATCAATGTTTCAACAAGGAGGAATTTTTCAATATGATGGAAAATGATCACACAGATTGTATAGGAGTTCTAAAAGATGAACTAGGTCTAGCTATCTTCCTAGCAGTGTTGATAGCCAAACACAACTGAGCCTTTGCATTAGCTATTAATCTTAGCTAACTTAATGGGACTATGTATTATTAGTCTCTTTTAATTTGCATGTCTAAATTTGTTCTTGGAGTATATCTTTCTCCCTTTGCTTGATTCCAACTGTCTTAACTTTTTAGGGTTTTATATTTTAATTGTTTAATCTCAAATATTTATGTAATTTAAAATACATTCATTGTAGAATGAATGTAAAAACTTATATTAAATAAATTGTAAAAACTATTTAATTGTAAAAACATATTAAATAAACAACAAAGCAATGTTAAATAAACAACTTAATTTATATTAAATAAACAACAAAGTATTTTTCAAAAATATAAATTGATATCCTCTCCACTTGATTACTGTGATACAATGATCTTTAAATTGTAGATTTGGAGTTATGATAATGTAGATTGTAGTGTCAGTGAAATAATTTTTAAAATGTTTAATGTCAAGTTTCCCCCTCAATGAGTAAAGTCTGTATTGAGAAATGAGTATAAAGTTAGGGAGGTCAAAGCATAAGTATAGCAGCTCAGTCATACCTATTAACTTATACCATCAGTTGGCTGATAGATAATAGGTAGGAATGTTTAAAACTGGGAAAACTTAGATCTTCAATTTTGAGGCTGAGGTACCCCCACAGATTCCTATTCTGACTGCTTCTTAAAAATCTGCATTTGTACTGACTAAAAATAATATATATTATATATATATATACATAATATATGGAAAAATACATTAAAAAATTCACATATTTAGATAATGCTGTATCTAGCACTTAGAATATTGTGTAGGATATAGAACACAAAATAAATAATATGTAATTTATCAATAATTTTTTGTGATTTTTTTTATCTATACAATTTAAATTGATACTAGAAGTAAAAGATAGAAAGAGGATAATGGTTAAGGCTTGTATCCACTTGAATAAATAACCATTGCAGCAGTAACAATAAGAAGTGGTGGTACAGAAAAAAAAATAAAAAGAGAGAGAGAAAAATAGAAAGAAAGGAAAGATTTATTTTTCTGAAAAGTTCCACAATATCCTGCAAATTAAAAACTGTTTGACTTGGAAATACTTATACTGATGCAAAACTAACTTGAAATTGATACTGGGAACAACAAATTAAAGTGGAAATTGATCAAAGGAGCAGAAATTATCAAGTTAAATGAGACAATCTGAACTAGGCCAACAAGTGTTGCATTTAATTTTGAGGATACAAGACTAGGAATTTTTAGTCCAAAATAAATGTAATGACTGCTTTGGAAACAAAAGCAAAAGTCTGGAAAATCTCACTAGAAGCTAGATTTAGCTGCTAAAAGAGAAAAAGAAAGAAGATTTTTATACAAACTGAAATTATAGCATGAGAACACATTGATTCGTCAATTTCAATTTAATTTTTTTTCAAAAATATTGGATTTATCAATAATGCTTAGACTTTTCAGATGGGTAGAATACAGTGTCTGGAGCCTAGCTAGAAGTAATTGATATATCATGTTCTATTCATCAGAGGACTATAAAGTAGAAATGTCTTATGAAATTAAAGAAGACATTTCAATGATTTTTAACAACCTCTTGCATCAAGCTCAACATAAGATGTAGAAGGTTTTTATTCTTAAATAGCATACCGCCCCTCAAATAAGGAGTTTTATATAAATAATTTAATGTGTCTGAGTGATAAACTCTTGGAAACATAGTGTCAATAAAATTCATAACTTAAATTTTCATTAGTCTTCCACCATAGAACTGAAATTAATTTGCTCCAACAGTACAAGGTATCATCTTTACATATTATTCCATGTAATTTTGTCTTATCGTTTAATTAATCTTTTCAAACACATAGCCGTAAGATGAAAAAAAAATGTCTGGCTGATTCTCTTTAACTGTAAAACTAGAAGAAGTTTGTGCTTGATGTGTAATTGAATCATATTAAATTAAACATAGATAATAAGATTTTCATTTGATTTTAAAGTCAAGAAAATGCAACAAATTCCTACAAAACAAAATGGAAAGATATCAGAGTCTTTTGGTTTTCTTTGGTTCTTTTCATCATATTTTGGTTGCATAAGAATATAAGTAGCTGACTTATGGTCATCTCCTCTTGAGATAAACCTTTCCATGTGGCAAAAAAAGTAAAACAAAACAAAACAACAACAACAAAAACCCACCAAAATTCTGCAACATTTATGTGATTTAAAACTTTTAAATTCAGATTTTAGACCTTTAGAGAACATTAGTTTATGATATATGATGATATATAATAACTTAGTCACTAAACTTATTCCTGTGATATACTTTCTAATGGAAATTAGCAAAATATTCCATTTCTGTAATGTTATCATCCGCTGGTTACTCATATATTTTACATAAAAACTACAAAACAACCTCCTGTAAGATACACAGTCCCGTTTCACATTGGTCATAGCATTTCTATTAAAGTTAAATAAATTTAAAAAAAATAACAGTTTGATCTGATGGCACTTTATTACAGTAGACTTCTTAACACCTCCATTAAAAATAGCATTTTTTACTCAAGACGTTTAAAACTCCCTTTTGTCTCAAATATTTTGCATACAAAGATCTCCTAGTTTATGTCTGTCATAGAAATGAAGTCTGTTTGTTGCAGTGAGGCATTGACAATTTCCTTAGAAACAGTTTCAGCACCTGCAGTAGATACTATGTAATAGTAGTCAACTGGGAGCATGTTTATTCACTGTGAGATCTTTTATTTTATTTTTTGTTACTTTGTTTAATTTGGGTAGAGTTAGCCCAAACTAATACTTGGCAGTGATATCAAAAAGCAGAAGCAAGGAAGCTCATCTGGACTGAAGACCAGGTGACACAGAAGTCATCTCCATTGACACTGGCTTGACCACATAGTAACATCACTGCAGTTTTTAAGACTACAGGGAATGTGTCTGCAGCAACAGATACTCTCTGCACACAGGGTTCAGACAACTTCCACTCTCCAGAAAAACCCAGAGATATGCCAAAAGTGCATTAATAAGGTAATGAACTATCACACAGAGATTAGTGTGAAAAAGTCCAGAAAGACTTCTGAGGAAATATGATTTTTGAGTCATTAATGAAGAACAGGTGTTAGTCATATTAAGTTAGGAGGTGTTGGGTGAGAAAATTACCTTAACAAAGACTCATAAATTAAAAATAATAATAATATAAGGATTGTCATGAGAGTTGATGAGACTGACAATGTGCCTAGATGTTGGAATGCAAAACTTGAAGGAAAGTATCAGTCTTAGGAATTGAGATTTTACAGATAAGATAAGGAATAATTGCAGAATTTTGTCTAGAATGTGCCAGAATCAGATTTTTTTAAGGTGGTTAACTCAGCAGTTATGAAGAAAATCTGTGTGATAAAAACAATAATGCAGAAAATAAAGAAAATTGAGACCTTGTAGTCATCCAATTAAGATAAGTGAATATCCTGGTCTATGGTATAAAGGTATAAAGTATAAGGTATAAAGTTGCTGTGAATTTGGAAGAGTTTTCATATTGATTGAATGCTGTGAATATAAAAGTGGGAATAGTCTAAGATGAGTATCAGTTTTATCACTTGCATAACTGGATTGATGGAGATGTCTCCTATAAAGATGCAGAGTAAGAATAAGTTAAGAAAAGAAGATGAAAATAAAGTTTATAAATGTTGATTGTAAGATATCCATGGAAAATCCACATATAGGTATAGAAGCCAATCATATAAATGTGTCTCTGGTTCAAGAAATGATTATGAGGTGAAGTACTGAATTGAGATATTGGTAGCATATACGTGGTGGTTGAAAGAAATGAGAATGCATGAAATCATCTGATAAAAATATATGGCAAAGAAGAATAGGGGGTAAAATAAAATGTAGTGTGATAACATTATTGAATGGGTCAAGAAGGAAAACAATCTCATCAAGATAAAATGATGGATAAATCAAAGAAGTCCAAGGAGAGTGAGGATAATGTGGCAACATAATAGTTATGAGAGTAGAGATTTGAAGTAAATATTCACTAAGGCAGAAGAAGGCAAGAAAAAAAAACTGACAAATTGCATATGATTTATAATTTTAGGGTGTTATTGGCAAAATTTAAATGGATAAAAACCCAGTTTAGGTGGTAGATGAGCAAAGCAGGGAGAGAGCAAGAGCATACTACTCTTTTAAAAACTTTGGATATGCATTTCTCTAATAATTAGTGATGTTGAACATCTATTCATATGCCTCTTTGTCATCTGTATGTCTTCTTGATGAAATGTCTATTTAAGTCTTCCACCCATTTTTTGATTGGGTTGTTTATTTGATATTGAGTTCCATGAGCTGTTTGTATAGTTTGGAGATTAATCTTTTGCCTGTTGCTTCATTTTCAAATAGTTTATCCCATTCTGAGAGCTGTCTGTTCTTCTTGTTTATGGTTTCATTTGCTGTGCAAAAGTTTTTAAGTTTCATTAGGTCCTATTTGTTTATTTATTTATTTTTTAATTTTCATTACTCTAGGAGGTGGCTCATAAAAGATCTTGCTGTGATTTATTTCAAATAGTATTTTTTCTATGTTTTTCTCTAAGAGTTTTATAGTGTCTAGTCTTACATTTAGGTCTTTAATCCATTTTGAGTTTATATTTGTGTATGGTGTTAGGTAGTGCTCTAATTTCATTCTTTAACACATATCTGTCCAATTTTCCCAGCACCACTTATTGAAGAGGCTGTCTTTTCTCCATTGTATGTTCTTGCTTCCTTTGTCATAAATTAGGTGACCATATGTGCATGGGTTTATCTCTGGGCTTTCTATCCTGTATCTTGAACGGCCATCATCAAAAAATCTACTAACAATAAATGCTGGAGAGGGCGTGGAACCCTCTTGAATTGTTGGTGGGAATGTAAATTGATACAGAAACTGTGGAGAACAGTATACAGGTTCCTTAAAAAACTAAAAACAGAACTACCATATGACCCAGAAATCCCACTACTGGGCATATACCCTGAGAAAACCATAATTCAAAAGGACATATGTACCCCAATATTCATTGTAACACTATTTCCAATAGTTAGGACATGGAAACAACCTAAATGTCCAACAACAGATAAATGGATAAAGAAGATGTTGTACATATATAAATGAAATATTACTCAGCCATAAAAAGGAACAAAATTTGGTCATTTGTAGAGATGTGGGTGGACCTAGAGTCTGTCATACAGAGTGAAGTAAGTCAGAAAGAGAAAAACAAATATCTTATATTAATGCATATATGTGGAATATATAAAATTGGTACAGATGAACCTATTTGCTGGACAGGAATAGAGACTTAGACGTAGAGAATGGAGATGTGGACGTTGGGGGGAAGGGGAGGGTGGGATGAATTGGGAGATCAGAATTGACATATATACACTACCATGTATAAATGATAACTAGTGGAAACATGGTATAAAGCACAGGAAACTCAGTTTGGTGCTCTGTGATGACCTAGATGGGTGGGATGGGGATAGTGGGAGGGAGGTCCACGAGGGAAGGGATATATGTGTACATATAGTTGATTCAGTTAAATGTACAGCAGGAACTAAAACAACATTGTAAAGCAATTATACTGTAATAAAAAATATAATAAAAATATAAAAACTTTGGATAAAAAAGACAGAGGTAGATTTGACCTACAGATTAATACAAGGTCAAAGCAAAAACATGAATCAGTAATGGATGAGCCAAGGGTTGGTAAGCACAGAAGAGGAAAGAGAATGGGCATATCAGAAAGACCGACAGGGGGATACAATTATTGAATCATTTAATGGGATTTCTGAGAATAAAACCAAAGGCATACACTCCATTTACATTTAAGCTTTTATATTTTATTTGTTTATGATGTCATGTATCCATATATCAGTTTTTATAGTCAACCTCATCTATCATATTTATTCAAAGTTATAATTTTGGTCAATAATTCTAATCTTAGAAATATAATGAACAAAAATTTATATTCTAATTATTTCTAAGCAGTTCTTTAAAATGTGGAAAGAAAAGAGAAGAGGCTTAAACCATGCTGGGGGAAAAACAAACATCTTTTTTTTTTTTTTTGTAATTCCAAAGTTGGTGAGATATTATGTTCAAAAAAATAGTGAAATATTACGAGCTCACATAAATATTTAACAAACCAGCTGATATATTCTATTCAAGTTTAACCAGCAGCTTCACATCCCTCCAGTCTTTCTGCTCCTGACTAAACTAACACCTCGTCTAGTCAATTATGAAATTAAATGTGCATCAGATTTTCTTAGTAGATTACAAACATGCTCAAAGGCAGTCAGGGATGAGGATGTGTGCATGGTGAAAATTGTTTTTTAATATTTCTAGACATAAACTGCCCCTTTAACCATACTTCTCACACAACTTGATATTAACATAATGATCTGACTACAACACATTTTAGAATGGCATTTTGCTGCCAAACTATTTTACAGTTAAGCTGTTGCTTTGTACATGTCCCTTTTTGTTCAGCCAAATAATTTGCTACTCATTTTCATGGCACAGTAAAGAGTGATACACAGGGATTTGGAATAGGTGTAATCATGTATGCAGCAAGATAAATACCATCAATTTGTTTCCAATGTATTGGAAATCTGAATATTTTGTATTAAGCAGTAGAATTGGAGCTTTATTGAGAAAGTATAATATAATATAGCATAACATAGGAAGATTTATTTTATTGTCACTTACCATTCAAAAATATTTGTAAGTATATCATTATAATTCATAATAATAAATATTGAATAGCATTTCCCTGTTCAAGAAATGTGTGATAGGGGGCTTCCCTGGTGGCGCAGTGGTTGAGAGTCCGCCTGCCGATGCAGGGGACATGGGTTCGAGCCCTGGTCTGGGAAGATCCCACATGCCACGGAGCAGCAAGCCCGTGAGCCACAACTACTGAGCCTGTGCGTCTGGAGCCTGTGCTCCGCAACGGGAGAGGCCGCGATAGTGAGAGGCCCGCGCACCGCGATGAAGAGTGGCCCCCACTTGCCACAACTAGAGAAAGCCCTCGCACAGAAACGAAGACCCAACACAGCACAAATAAATAAATAAAGATAAAATTAAAAAATTAAAAATCTTTAAATGGTAGTGGATTTTGATTAAAAAAAAAAAAAAAAAAAGAAATGTGTGATAACTCTCAATTCCACTGTTAGGTGAACAGCTTATAATTTTATAGTAATAAAGTTTGTCATCTATGTATCTCAGGCTTAACTTTTAACTTTGATTTAAGTGTCTTTTGATCACCAAAATAATTTAGTATTCCTCCTCTGAGAAGGAACTCTGTACGCCACAGGTGCAATGTTACAGTTGCAGAATAAAGCATAAGTAATGGCAATTAGTTGATTTTTTTCAGCATTTGTTTTATGAGTTTCTTTTTTTTTTTTTTTTTGCGGTACGTGGGCCTCTCACCGCCGTGGTCTCTCCCGCTGCAGAACACAGGCTCCAGACGCACAGGCTCAGGGGCCACGGCTCACGGGCCCAGCCGCCCTGCAGCACGCGGGATCCTCCCAGACTGGGGCACGAACCCGCGTCCCCCGCATTGGCAGGTGGACTCCCAACCACCGCGCCACCAGGGAAGCCCCATGAGTTTCTTATTCTTAAGATCACTATAGCCATTCAATTATTTTGTATTTCATTCAATATTATGTAAACTTCCTCTACATTTTAACCACTTAGGATATCACATTTGCTAAATTATGTTTAGGTTAACTTTTCTTACCCTTGTAATTCTTATAACTCAAATTTGAATGCAGAGACAGTTTTCAATTTATTGACTTTAAAAATATATTTTCTGTGATTTTTCCCAATAATTTTGATATTGAATTGGATGGTTATAGCTCTATGATTTGGGTGATTTTTGAAAAATATGGTGCCTGAAAATACACTAGCAGTTTTCAGGAGGGTTTGTTTTATGTTGTGTATTCCTTTGGTCAGTAAGTGTTTACTGAAGTGTTAATTTGTTCTTGGCACTATTTTAGGAGCTAATCCTTTAAAACATTCTCACCAGGTGATGAAACTCAATACAATTGCTTTTAAATTAGACAGCCTGCCTTCAAAATACATATTATAATAATATAAATAAAATACATGAATAAAAATATTTAATGAGAAATATGAAATAATCTTAATGAGAATAAAAATTTAGTCACAACAGATTTCCCACTTCCTGATTAATTACCTTATCAGTTGCATTTTCTTAATCCAATAAGCTAAAATTCTGTCACTGTCCTCAGTCAGAAGGTATTTTTAAGAGCAATTTGTTTGACATGACCACACTAATATTGTAACTAGTTTTCTCTCTCATGAGTAGATTTTATTCTGATTAGCAAGTTCATGATTAACTTGCTAATCAGAAATTCCCACAGCATTTCTTCATTTCTTTCCACTTCAACATTTGCAACACTGACACTTAACCAACGTCCACTCATCAAACTCTCTTCTCTTCACACCTGTAGCCCTGACGTAGCTTTTATTTGATTTTTTCTCTTTGTTCTTATTTTCTCCCTCAGTCAGTTGGTCACTCAGTATGACCATAAAAAGGTATAATCAGAAATAAACTTTGGCTTCAAGGAATTCAAAGAAACATAATGCAATTTTCCAAACCCTCTCTCTTTCTATTTATTTAAGGAGGATGCCCATCCATTTTCAAAACACCTCAAATTCTTAGGAGACTTGAAAATATTTCTTTATAGTTTCAACCTCAACCTGAAATTCCTAAATGTTCCCAAAACTTGACTTTTAACAAAATCATTGAGAATTTAAGACATGAGTCAGGTGCTAAGAACTTGTTGAAGCTTTAGTCAAATCCTGTAACACTTTAGTCCTGTTTCCTTCAGTCCTCTAAAAATGAAATTAGACTTAGATTACCACTGAGGTCTTTTATAATTCCATTATTTTATAATGCTACAAATTACTTTACTTGGATGTCCTAGATGTTCCATCTCTCTTTCACCATAAATCAGTTTCTTCGATTGTCTGCCAACTAAGTTTACCATGATTTCCATTATAAATATATATATGTATACACACACACACACACACACACACATATATATATATATATATAATCTCTTTCTTGTCCTTTCCTAATCTTGAAAACTAGTTTTCTGAATAAAAGAATAAGGGGTTCTATTTCCTTTAGCATTTTGAGCATAATTCAAGATGTTATTCAAGATATAAAACAAAAATATATTTATGTGAGTCATATTTATGTGAAGTTTCAGATTAGAGTTGTATTTAATATATTATAGTATTCAAGAATGTAAATTGGATTCAGTTATCTCTGAAAGAAAATGAGATTTTTGGTGTTTCAGTTTTCAAGAGTTTCTCAACCATATGATTCTATATAGAATGAGTCTAAGTCTATAAAGAAAGGTGCACCAAGAAATGAGAATGGAGAACAACGTAGAAGCAAGATACTGAAGGACTTTATGTATCAAACTAAGGGAGTTGAATTTTATTTTAATGGTAAGGGTAACCCACTGAACTAGTTTACATAGAATTGTGGTATGATTATTTTTATTTTAAAAGATCAACTTTTGCATCAGTTAAAAATTGAATTGAAGAAATGAAACTAGAAGCAGGAGGACCATTTATGAAGCTTTTGTTAAAACTCAGATATGAAATGACAAAGGCCTATCCAGGGCCATGTCAGGAGAAATAGACAAAAAGACAATATTGGAGAAATTTTATGGATCTGAAATTGACAGAGCATTTTATATGAGGATGAAGGCAGACAGGAGTCACGGTTGACAGCCAATATAATGGCTTAAGCAGTATTATGATAGATAATGCTACTACTCACAGAACTAGGGTGTAGATGAAGAGGAGATGTCATTGGAGAAATAAGCAGCTTGTAGATTCTGAGATGACTATGGAACATGTAAATGGAGAACTAGAATAGGCAGTTAATGACATGGTTGTTGAATTGAGACTCCCACCTCCACTTCAATAAGAACAGCTCCATTTTTATAGCTTATATTTCCATGTAGCATTTCATATGTACAGATGTTTGCAAGGCTTTAATTAAAAAAAATGAGATAAATGAACCAGTTTTGACTTTCCTCGGTAGACACATTTTTTTTATTAATAGAAGAAAGAATAAAAGCAAAGTAAGTTCTTCTGACTTCTGGTCAAATTATCTCAAAATTTTCTTCATATATTTATATATTTTAGAGAACTATACCTAAACACTATATGACTTTCAGAAATATGTCCCTGGAAGAAAATATTCTATGGCAGAGATTGAGAAATATTTTCTATAAAGAATCAGATAGTAGATATTTTAGATGTTTTTCAGGGCAGATGATCTCTTCACAGCTACTCAAATCTGTTGATTTAGATAGTACACAAGTAAATGGTTGTTTCAATAAAATTTTATTTTGAATAACAGGCACCATCAAGTTAAGACCCATAGACTATAGTCTGCTGACCTCTGTACTATAGGTTTCATTCATGGACTCATAGTGACTGTTGGACTCACTTGAGAGTATTTGGGAGTGATAAGAAGTATTAGGAAGTAAAGTAATCTCTACTTTAATCTATAGATTACCAGAATGTAAAATCATTATAATATCATAAAAATAGATCTGCTTTTTCAAAGCAGAAAGCACAAGTGGTTATGGAAAAAATGAGATAATATTCTATTTGTCACCAAAACTATGTGACCATTACACTTCCTAATCCTAGAAAATACTCTAACAGATTCAATGAGAGGTGTTAAAACCTTGGTTCACAATTTCTTGGAAGGGTAAAGAGAGAATAATTGTCTATAAGTGACTATCATGGGGAAAAGAACAGTGTACCCTTAATAGATAATTCAGAATCATGTTTGATTCATACAAATGAGTTAGATGATGGAAATCACCTGTAATTGTACATTTCAGAAGAAATTTGTCTTGAATTCATGAAAATTAAAATTATTTTTTGACACTACAATGAGAGCACTTTGTGCTTTTTGTCATTGTGTTGAGATATTTAAATATATTTGAACACATAGTTCTTATTAAAATTCAGAACTAGATACTTAGCATTCTCTTGTACTACAATGGATTCATTATATATTGAAAAGAAATATGAAGATGCTGAGATATCTTTTCTATGCACTTTTAAGCCTTTTTTCATGTTTTTTCTAACCCGGGAAGTGATTCCTTGGCCCTCTCTATTTGGTTTGTTGGCTCTTTTCTGATGCTTTTCAGGGCAATGAATAATGTGTCAAAATGTGAGGTGCATATGGATTGAACCCAGAAAAGAAGACTTATTATTAACAATCAGTTGTTAAGTTTTGCATTGTATTTATTGGATTGGAAGGGGGAAGGAGATACTTAAAATTTGGCTCATACCCAAGTGGTTGAATACACTTTTCTTTTTACTTAATGCTCTAACATTTTAGACACTGTCTCAAAAATAAAAATGTGCATTTAAAAAAATAATAAAAAAGCATTCTTCTAAATTTTCCCATTAAACATAATTATGATGAGTTTCTTTTAGGCATTATATAAACTTAAAATTAAAATTGCATATATGTAATCTCTTATAGTGTTTTAATTTAAGGAAAGATATATCTTTGAAAAGATGGTAAAATTGTTTTCTAACTTCACTAATAATACTGTTTTGAAGATTTAAAAAGTAGAAACTTTAGATTTTTTCTTCTTTTTTATGACATAGCAAGTAACACAAAATTCACCACAGAAAAGGTAAAATGCTAAAAAGTCCTAATGTATCACTTGTGAGGGTAAGGTGTATCCTATTGTTATTAAGTATTTAATATAGCCTTGGGCAGGTATATATAAGTTATATTTCTAGAGTAGGATATTGCTAATATAACTATTTCTCATTCACCTGTAATAAAGTGTGGAAATCATTCTTACTGTTGAAAATCCATCACAACATCATTTTCTTATAGTTAAGATCATTTGTGTCATACAGTGGCTTCTTTAAGATTTCTTCAATTTTATTTGCTTTGAATAAAATAATGGATATTTTCCTTTGTTAAGGAAAATAACACAGCCTCTAGGATATTTTACTGAATATAAGAGGAGTTTGACTGTTAAAGTTCAAATGCATTAGAGGGTACTTCTTATTTGATCAAACTTTATAGGGTCTATTTATGTCTAAAAAGTCTCTCTAATGAATTTATATGTTGAGTGTACCTTATTAAGTTGTTTCATTTTATTTTGACCATCTTTAGATCTACTTGAATTAATTCCCTCAAATAAATGATGTTTGACCAATTCAAATTATACTCAGATAAAATTAATAAAATAAATATTAGGAATTGAGTCTTTTTTGGGGCTAATGACAGATTCTGGGTGGGCTCGCTTCAAGGAGTACTTCCAGAATTTCTGCTGCCAGTGTTCTTGTCCCCACAGTGAGCTACAGCCACCCCCTGCGTCTACAGGAGACCCTCCAACACTAGCAGGAAATTCCAAGAGGCTGTGGAAACACCTCCTATTTAGCTACTGCTGATTGGAAATCTGGTACCATCACAAAGTGCTCTGAGGTCCTTGGCAGGAAAAAAAAAAGCTGTTTAAAATCAAGATACATCAGAAATACATTTACACGTAGAACAACTCCTATAGAACACCTACTGAACGCTGACAGAAGACCTCAGACTTCCCAAAAGGCAAGAAAGTCCCCTGTACGTGGGTAGGGAAAAAGAAAAAAGAATAAACAGAGACAAAAGAATAGGGATGGGACCTGCACCAGTGGGAGGGAGCCATGAAGGAGGAAAGGTTTCCACACACTAGAAGATGCTTCGTGGGCTGAGACTGCGGGTGGCGGAGGTGGGGAGCTTCAGAGCCCCAGAGGAGAGCACAGAAACAGAGCTGCAGAGGGCAAAACAGAGAGATTTCCATAGGGAGGATTGGTGCTGACCAGCACTCACCAACCTGAGAGTTGCTGGGGCGGGCAGGGCTGGGAGCTGAGGCTCAGGCTTCGGTCGGATCACGGGGAGAGGAGTGGCAGAGTGAACACAGCCTGAAGGGGTTAGTGCAAAATGGCCAGCCAGGAGGGAGTCTGGGAAAAAGTCTGAACCTGCCAAAGAGGGAAGAGACTTTTTCTTCCCTATTTATTTCCTGGTGCATGAGGAGAGGGGATTAAGAGTGCTTTTTAAAGGAGCTCCAGAGATGGGCACAAGCCCCAGCTAACAACGTGGACCACAGAGACGGGCATGAGATGCTAAGGCTACTGCTGCTGCCACCAAGAACCCTGTGTGTGAACACAGGTCACTCTCCACACCTCCCTTCCAGGGAGGCTGTGCAGCCTGCCACTGCCAGGGTCCCTAGACCCAGGGATAACTTCCCCGGGAGAACACATGTTGTGCCTGAGGCTGGTGCAATGTCAGGCCAACCTCTGCTGCTGCAGGCTCAACCCACAAACCATACCCATACCTCCCCATGACGTGAGTGACCAGAGCCCCTAAATAAGCTACTCCTTTAACCCTGTCCCGTCTGAGAGAAGAAGAGACATCCTCCAGCGAACTACACACAAAAGCAGGGCCAAATCCAAAGCTGAACACCAGGAGCTGTGTGAACAAAGAAGAGAAAGGGAAATCTCTCCCAGCAGCCTCAGGAGCAGTGTATTAAATATCCACAAACAACTTGATGTACACTGCATCTGTGGAATACCTGAACAGAAAACAAATCATCCCAAATTGAGGAGATGGACTTTGAGAGCAAGATTTATTATTTTTCCTGCTTTTCCTCTTTTTGTGAGTGTGTATGTGTATGCTTCTATGTGAGATTTTGTCTGTATAGATTTGTTTTCACCATTTGTCCTAGGGTTCTATCTGTCCGTTTTTTTGATTTTGTTTTTTAACTTTGTAAAAATTTTTCTTCTTAATGAATATTTTTCATTTTAATAACTTTATTTTATTTTACCTTACTTAATTTTATTTTCTTTTATCTTCTTTCTTACTTTATTTCTACTATTTCTTCCTTTTATTCTGAGCTGTGTAGATGAAAGGCTCTTGGTGCTGCAGCCAGGAGTCAGTGCTGTGCCTCTGAGGTGGGAGAGCCAACTTCAGGACACTGGTCCATAAGAGACCTCCCAGCTCCACGTAATATCAAATGGCGAAAATCTCCCAGAGATCTCCATCTTAACACCAGCACCCAGCTTCATTCAATGACCAGCAAGCTACAGTGCTGGACACCCTATGCCAAACAACTAGCAAGGCAGGAACACAACCCCATGCATTAGCAGAGAGGCTGCCTAAAATCATAATAAGTCCACAGAGACGCCAAAACACACCACCAGATGTGGACCTGCCCACCAGAAAGACAAGATGCAGCCACATCCACCAGAACACCGACATTAGTCTCCTCCACCAGGAAGCCTACACAACCCACTGAACCAACTCTACTCACTGGGGACAGACAACAAAAACAACTGGAACTACAAACATGCAGCCTGCAAAAATGAGACCCCAAGCACAGTAAGATAAGCAAAATAAAAAGACAGAAAAACAAATGGCAGATGAAAGAGCAAGATAAAAACCCACCAGACCTAACAAATGAAGAGGAAATAGACAGTCTACCTGAAAAATGATTCAGAATAATGATCGTAAAGATGATCCAAAATCTTGGAAATAAAATAGAGAAAATGCAAGAAACATTTAACAAGGACATAGAAGAACTAAAGAGGAAACAAGCAAGGATGGACAACACAATAAATGAAATTAAAAATACTCTACAAGGGATCAATAGCAGAATAACTGAGGCAGAGGAATGGATAAGTGACCTGGAAAATAAAATAGTGGAAATAACTACTGCTGAGAAGAATAAAGAAAAAAGAATAAAAAGAACTGAGGAGAGTCTCAGAGACCTCTGGGACAACATTAAATGCACCAACATTCGAATTATAGGGGTTCCAGAAGAAGAAGACAAAAAGAAAGGGACTGAGAAAATATTTGAAGAGATTATAGTTGAAAACTTCCCTAATATGGGAAAGGAAATAGTTAAGTCCAGAAAGCACAGAGAGTCTCAAACAAGGTAAATCCAAGGAGAAACACATCAAGACACATATTAATCAAACTGTCAAAAATTAAATACAAAGAACACATATTAAAAGCAACAAGGGAAAAACAACCAGTAACACACAACGGAATCCACTGAAGGTTGACAGCTGAGCTTTCAGCAGAAACTCTGCAAGCCAGAACAGACTGGCAGGACATATTTAGAGTGATGAAGGAGTAAAGCCTACAACAAAGATTACTCTATCCAGAAAGGATCTCATTCAGATTTGCTGGAGAAATTAAAACCTTTACAAAAAAGTAAAACCTGAGAGAGTTCAGCACCACCAAAGAAGCTTTACAACAAATGCTAAAGGATCTTCTCTAGGCAAGAAACACAAGAGAAAGAAAATGCCTATAATAACAAACTAAAAACAATTAAGAAAATGAGAATAGGAACATACATATCAATAATTACATTAAATGTAAATGGATTAAATACTCCCACCAAAAGACATAGACTGCCTGAATGGGTACAAAAACACGACCTGTTTTTCTCTCCATTTTGTCTATATGCTGTCTACAAGAGACCCACTTCAGACCTAGAGACACATACAGACTGAAAGTGAGGGGATGGAAAAACATATTCCATACAAATGGAAACCAAAATAAAGCTGGATTAGCAATTTTCATATCAGACAAAATAGACATTAAAATAAGACTATTAGAAGAGAAAAAGAAGGACAGTACATAATGATCAAGGGATCAATCCAAGAAGATATAACAATTGTAAATATTTATGCACCCAACAAAGGAGCACCTCAATAAATAAGGCAAATACTAACAGCCATAAATGGGGAAATTGACAGTAACACATTCATAGTAGATGACTTTAGCACCCAATTTCCACCAATGGACAGATCATCCAAAATGAAAATAAATAAGGAAACACAAACTTTAAACGATACATTAAACAAGATGGACTTAATTGATATTTTTAGGACATTCAATCCTAAAACAACAGAATGCATATTTTTCTCAAGGGATCATAGAACATTCTCCAGGATAGATTATATCTTGGGTCACAAATCAAGCCTTGGTAAATTTAAGAAAATTGAAATTGTATCAAGTATCTTTTCTGACCACAATGCTATGAGACTAGATAACAATTACAGGAAAAGATCTGTAAAAAATACAAACACAGGGAGGCTAAACAATACACTACTTAATAATGAAGTGATCACTGAAGAAATCAAAGAGGAAATAAAAAAATACCTAGAAAAAAATGACAATGGAGGTACGATGAACCAAAACCGATGGGATGTAGCAAAAGCAGTTCTAAGAGCAAGACAATCCTACCTTAAGAAACAGTAAACATGTTGAATAAACAACCTAACCTTGCAACTAAAGCAATCAGAGAAAGAAGAACAACAACAACAAAAAAAACAACCAAAGTTAGCAGATGGAAAGAAAACATAAAAATCAGATCAGAAATAAATGAAAAAGAAATGAAGGAAACAATAGCAAAGGTCAATAAAACTAAAAGTTGGTTCTTTGCAAAGACAAATAAAATTGATAAGCCATTAGCCAAACTCATCAAGAAAAAAAGAGAGAACACTCAAATCAACAGAATTAAAAAAGAAAAAGGAGAAGTAACAACTGACACTGCAGAAATACAAAAGATCATGAGAGATTACTACGAGCAAATCTATGCCAATAAAATGGACAACCTGGAAGAAATGCACAAATTCTTACTAATGCACAACCTGTGAAAACTGAATCAGGAAGAAGTAGAAAATACGAACAGACCAATCACAAGCACTGATATTGAAACTGTGATTAAAAATCTTTGAACAAACAAAAGCTCAGGACCTGGTGGCTTCACAGGTGAATTCTATTAAACATTTAGAGAAGAGCGAACACCTATACTTCTCACAGTCTTCCAAAATATAGCAGATGGGGGATCACTCCCAGACCCATTCTATGAGGCCACCATCACCCTGATACCAAAACCAGACAATGATGTCACAAAGAAAGTAAAGTACAGGCCAATATCACTGATGAACATAGATACAAAAATCCTCAACAAAATACTAGCAAACGGAATCCAACAGCACATTAAAAGGATCATACACCATGATCAAGTGGGGTTTATTCCAGGAATGCAAGGAATCTTCAATATATGCAAATTAGTCAATGTGATACATCATATTAACAAATTGAAGGAGGAAAACCATATGGTCATCTCAATAGATGCAGAGAAGGCTTTCAACAAAATTCAACACCCATCTATGATAAAAACCCTGCAGAAAGTAGGCATAGAGGGAACTTTTCTCAAGATACTAAAGACCATATATGACAAACCCTCAGCCAACATCATCCTCAATGTGAAAAACTGAAAGTATTTCCACTAAGATCAGGAACAAGACAAGGTTGTCAACTCTCACCACTCTTATTCAACATAGTTTTGGAAGTTTTAGCCACAGCAATCACAGAAGAAAAGGAAATAAATGGAATCCAAATCGGAAAAGAAGACGTAAAGCTGTCACTGATTGCAGATGACATGATACTATACATAGAGATTCCTAAAGATGCCACCAGAAAGCTACTAGAACTAATCAATGAATTTGGTGAAGTAGCAGGATACAAAATTAATGCACAGAAATCTCTGGCATTCCTATACACTAATGATGAAAAATCTGAAAGAGAAAAACACTCCCATTTACCATTGCAACAAAAAGAATAATATATCTAAGGATAAACCTACCTAAGGAGACAAAATACCTATATGCAGAAAATTATAAGACACTGATGAAAGAAATTAAAGATGATGCAAATAGATGGAGAGATATACCATGTTCTGGATTGGAAGAATCAACATTGTGAAAATGACTCTACTACCCAAAGCAATCTACAGATTCAATGCAATCCCTATCAAACTACCACTGGTATTTTTTACAGAACTAGAACAAAAAATTTCACAATTTGTATAGAAACACAAAAGACCCTGAGTAACTAAAGCAATATTGAGAGCGAAAAACAGAGCTGGAGGAATCAGGCTCCTTGACTTCAGACCATACTACAAAGCTACAGTAATCAAGACAGTATGGTACTGGCAGAAAAACAGAAATGTAGATCAATGGAACAGGATAGAAAGCCCAGTGTTCATGCATTTTTGTGTCACAGTCCTCAATGAATAGGCAGAACAAGTCTGGATATTCATTGCTATGCAAGAATGGTTGTCAATAGTCAACTCTACATGGAAGTGACTGAAAACGCATACCTATATCTCTCTATTCCATGATGCATCACCTGGTGTACTACACGGACATTGTGTGGACTGGATTTGATGCACAGCAGGTAGTAAGGACTTTAAAAGAACACACTATGACATAAATCACAGCAAGACCCTTTTTGACCCACCTCCTAGAGAAATGGAAATAAAACCAAAAATAAACAAATGAGACATAATGAAACTTCAAATCTTTTGCACAGCGAAGGAAACCATAAACAAGACCAAAAGACAACACTCAGAAGGGTAGAAAATATTTGCAAATGTAGCAACTGACAAACGATTAATCTCCAAAATTTATAAGGAGCCCATGCAGCTCAATAACAAAAAATAAAAAAAAAAAAATCCAAAAATGGGCAAAAGACCTAAGTAGACATTTCTCCAAAGAAGATATACCGACTGTCAATAAACACATAAAAGAATACTCAACATCATTAATCATTAGAGAAATGCAAATCAAAACTACAATGAGATACCATCTCACACCAGTCAGAATGGCCATTATCAAAAAATCTAGAAACAATAAATGCTGGAGAGGGTGTGGAGAAAAGGGAACACTCTTGCACTGCTGGTGGGAATATTAATTGGTACAGCCACTATGGAGAACAGTATGGAGGTTCCTTAAAAACTACAATTAGAACTACCATATGACTCAGTAATCCCCCTACTGGACATATACCCTGAGAAAACCATAATTCAAAAAGTGTCATGTACCAAAATGTTCATTGCAGCTCTATTTACAATAGCCAGGAGATGGAAACAACCTAAGTGTCCATCATCAGATGAATAGATATAGAAGATGTGGCACATATATACAATGGAATATTAGTCAGCCATAAAAAGAAACAAAATTGAGCTATTTGTACTGAGGTGGATGGACCTAGGGTCTGTCATACAGAGTGAAGTAAGTCAGAAAGAGAAATACAAATCCCATATTCTAACACATATATATGCAATTTAAGAAAAAAGAAATGTCATGAAGAACCTAGGGGTAAGACAGGAATAAAGACACAGACCTACTAGAGAATGGACTTAAGGATATAGGGAGGGGGAAGGGTAAGCTTTGATAAAGTTAGAGAGTGGCATGGACGTATATACAGTACCAACATAAAATAGACAGCTAGTGGGAAGAAGCTGCATAGCACAGGGATATCAGCTCGGTGCTTTGTGACCACCTAAAGTGGTGGCATAGGTAGGGTGGGAGGGAGGGAGATGCAAGAGGGAAGAGATATGGGAACATATGTATATGTATAACTAATTCACTTTGTTATAAAGCATAAACTAACACACCATTGTAAAGCAATTATACTCCAATAAAAATGTAAAAATTATATATGTATTAGGAATTGAAATTTGGAAATGTTAATACGTGAACTTTTAAAGTAGTAAAATATTTTGTAGTCATATGCTTCAGATTAGAGATTCTCAAACTCTATTTTGTGTAAGTATAAACTATGTAGGTTACTTTTTTTAAACTCCAGGGAATCATCCCAAGAGGCTTTTATTCATTAGACTCAACAAAACATGCATTCTTATGAAGCACTCCACGTGATTCTGATACAAATGGTAAATCAGCTGAACAGAGAAGCACACCTAAATAAATAGTCCTAAGGAACTCATTCTGAATATTAAGGACATAGGTATAAAAGCTCTGCAGTAAAACAGAGAGTAAGGTATTTGCTTAAAATTTATACTAAATATAAGGGTAGTTTTGAGAAAGACACATATATTTCCTCTCTCAGAAAATATGTATCTATGTCAATGGTATTATAACAGTGGTGCTATTACTTTCTAAAGCACGTGTTACTAGGAAAAAACTTTAAGAAGCATAGCCGCTTGTCCTTTAAAGGAAATAAAAGAAAAGAATACATGCATATTTGAAGTGAACCTCCTAAATTAAGACTTATATAATGTCCATAGCCTTACTTATATTGAAAATGCACAATAATTACCTGTGGCACTTGTTAGAAGCACAGTCTTTATCCTACAATCAAAAGTTTTGATCTAGTAACTCTCTGGCCAGACAAAGGACTTGCATTTTGTAATTCCATCCTATAATGTGGTCCTCATTCAATTGATTTGTGCAACACACTCTGAGAACACTGTTCAGAGTAATAAGACTGCAAATGAGAAAAATATCCATAAAATACAGATGGTTTGAATTTTACCAGAATAACATTAAGACTGCTTCCAAACCAAGATGTAATTCATTGTTTGAATTGAAAGGAGCACACCTTATACAGTCTAAGTTAATGTTCTTTTGGTTTCAAGTAATTCAATCAATATATTTGAACAAAAATAAGGTTTACTATAATTAAACAAGGTATCTTACAGTACCTAAGGGAAGAAAAACAGCCAGAACTTACTAGGAAATCAGGAGTTATGGTCTGAATTTCTTATTCTTTCTCTTTGGAGATGCAAAATTTCACATCCTAATATCAATTTCCATATTCACTTCTTATTTTTCTCTTCCTCAAAATAAGCTTTGCCTTGCTGTCTACATGAGTGAGTTGAAAAATATCTATTTGCACCTCCTGTGTTGTCAATTATTTTCTTTCTTCAAGTTTTATGCTTTTAATGATGATTTTTTATTGCAGATATAATTTTAAAATATGTTTTAGCTTATATTTTGACGTCTTTTAAGTCAAGTGTTTCCACAATCCTTCAGCCAGGACAGTCACATTTGTTTATTAAAAAAGCATTTATTTAGAAATAAAAATGCTCTTGACACTCCTAAATTTATGGAAGAATACAAGACAACATGGAGTCAAAGCAATAACATTGAGTAGGAATAGAGGCAAGCAACAAAATTAGAAACATGTTCCTGAGTCCTCTTATGAAGTGAAATGAGACACCACAAAGAAGGTCATATTTGAAAAGAGGTTTGAAAGGACAAATATGGGCCTTTCAAACAGAAAAGTCAGAAGAATATCTGAGGAAGAGGGGAGAAAAGATATACAGTCAAGTGGATATGAAATATAGTTTTTGAGGGGAAAGGTAAATTTTGTGTTATGGAAAAGTCATGAGGTGCAAATCAGAGAATGGCAAGAAAATTTGTTAGATAAGAAGCCAAAAAATTGATCATGAATTTATTAATACATGGATCACAAGAATCATATATATTAGTCACCATCTATGTTTTCACATACAGTTTCTATTTATACTTTCCTGATGTACCACAATCTTCCTCATGGTAACTCACTTCCTTATTCTTAGTCAAATATTGGATGTATGTCCTTTGAAACCAAGCTCAGATATGTGATTCAATCTTGGTCAATTAGAGGAAAATATTTGCTAAATCACAGGGACTGGTTCAGAGATTGTACCATTAAATACTTAAAGCAAATTACATTTTTTATCTATCAATATTTGGAAAGAGATTGGCATCTCACTCAACTCTCAGTATTCTGCCATATGTGGAAATGTCTCATTCCTAGAAAATGACAATGATTTTTGTAAAAGAAGATGTGTGCCAAAAGTAGTTATACTTTTTCTCTGCAGAAAGATAAAATGACCTTAGTCCCCCAAAATTTTTCTAAAAATGATTCCATAAATAAAATATCTTGCATACAATTATAAATAACTATGCATACAAGGACACAACAAAATATGAGTCAAAAGCAACAGGTAATAAAAAGAAAAAGCTATAAAAGGAGACCCACAAAGAATCAAAGTATCAAATTAAATAACCAAAGCCTACAAATTATGCTGCCAATGATCAAACAGGTAAAAGAAAAATTGAGAATTTTGACTGAGAACTGGAAATCATAGGAAAAAAACACATAGAAATTATAGAACTCAAAAATAAAATAACCAGGAGATTTTTGCAAAGTGGTGTCAAAGATAGTAGATTTATCCTCCTCCTGGAATAACCAAAGGAAAAAAAGAAAGAAGAAAAAAAAGAAAGAAAGAAAGAAAGAAAGAAAGAAAGAAAGAAAGAAAGAAAGAAAAAAGAAAGAAAGAAAGAAAGAAAGAAAAAGAAAAAGAAAGAAAGAAAGAAAAAGAAAAAGAAAGAAAGAAAGAAAGAAAAGGGGAAATATTAAAATGATCTTCAAAATATGAGACAGAAAATGAAAAACAGCAGTTCCTGAGAGACAGAAAACAAATGAGATGAACACAACAATGACCTTAATTTACAGCCTTAATAGATTTTCTAGGTGGATGGAAGAGAGAAGATAGTAACATCATGGTAGCTAGACTTTGCAGAGCAGGGTCAGAGAGAGAACTCTGGAGAGCTGCAGAAAATCTCCCATCTCTGAGCACTGATTAATCCTTGTATGTGAGGAAATTACACAAAGCCAGGAAAGATATTGCTTAAATCACCTCTTTCTCTCTATGAATGCAATCTCAGCCAACAAGGCACTCCTTCCACAGGCTCAAGGCACCAGCACAAGCAGCCACTGCTACCATTGCCACACGTCCTGGGAGTGGGCACCAGCCACTGCATCTGCATACCCCGTATCAGGGGGATAACAACCAGCACATGCTGAGGAAGGAGGCACAGGTATCCATACTAAAAATGGCCCTTGCACCAAAATTATTAAACCCACATGAGCTACACAGTGATGCTCACACATAAAAATAACCTTCCAAACCACAGTACTAATCATTTCTCCCAAACTTACAGAATAAGAGAATACAAGTAAAATGAAGAGCAGAGGGAACCTTACAGTTAAAAGACCAAGAAAATTCCCCTGAAAGAACAATGAAACAGACCTCTTCAGTCTAATAGACACCAAGTTCAAAAAGGAGATAATGAAAATACTGAAGGAATTAAGAAAGGCTATCAACAGAAATGCAGATTAATGTAAAAAAGAACTAGAAACTATTAGGAGGAGCCAAGAAAAAATTTGGAAAATTCATTTGCAAAGACAAAAGCTGAGCTGAAGGCAATGAAGAACAGAATGAATAATGCAGAGGAACAAATAAGTGATCTGGAAGACAGAATAATAAAAATCACCCAATCAGAACAGCAGACAGAAATCCAAATGAAAAAAACAAAAAGAAAGCTATGGGATAATATAAAGTGTGCCAATATACACATAATAGGAATTCCAGAAGGAGAAGAAAGATGTGTCAAAAATGTATTTGAGAAATTATGGCTGAAAACTTCCCAAGCCTAAAGAAGGAAACAAATATCCAGGTACAGGAAGCACAGAGGGTCCCAAACAAGATGAACCTAAACAGACCTACATATTTTAATTAAAATGGCAGAGTAAATTATAATTAAACAGACAAAACATAAAGAGTAGATTCTACAGTCAGCAGAGAGATACAAAGAGTTAATTACAAATGAATCCCCCCCATAAGGCTATCAGCTGATTTCTCTACAGAAATATTGAAAGAGAGAAGGGAGTGGTGAAATATATTCAAGGTCTTGAAAGGAAAAAAATCTGCAACCTAGAATACTTAGCAAGATTATCATTTGGAATAGAGAGTTAAAGAATTTCTCAGACAAGCAAAAACTAAAGATACAGCAATACTAAACCTGTCCTAAAAGAAATATTGAAAATTCTTCTCCAAATAGAAAAGATGCAAGAAGTTATAGTAAAGAGAAAATCACAATTGGAAAGTAAATCCCTTAAGTAAGCCAGCATACAGATTAAAAAATAATAATAATAATCGGGGACTTCCCTGGTGGTGCAGTGGTTAAGAATCCCTGCCACTGCAGGGGACATGGGTTTGATCCCTTGTCTGAGAAGATCCCACATGCTGTGGAGCAACTAAGCCAACACACCACAATTACTGAGCTCATGAGCCACAACTACTGAAGCCTGTGCACCTATAGCCTGTGCTCCACAACAAGAGAAACCATTGCAATGAGAAGCCCAGGCACTGCAATGAAAAGTAACCCCCACTCGTTGCAACTAGGGAAAGCCAATGTGCAGCAACACAGACCCAATGAAGCCAAAAATAAATCAATAAATTTATTTTAAACAAGAAGAAAAATAATTATTTTTGTTAAAGCAATGCTAACTACAATGAACACCCCAAAAAAAAATGTGTGAAAGGGATAATAACTACAATGGATAGCAATAATAAATACATCTTTATGTTTATAACTTCATAAACAAAAAGATGTAAAAGAGAACATCAGAATCATAAAATGTGTGGGACGAGGGTAAGAAAATGTAGATTCCTTTTTTAGAATGTGCTTAAGCCCATATGACTATCAGTCTAAAGCAAGTAGGCATAGAAAGGGGTTAACACACTTGAAAAACAGGGTAATCACAAGTCAAAAAAATACAATACATCCACAAAAACCAAAAAGAAGATTAACACAAGCATAACATAAAAGGAAATCATCAAACTACAAAAAGAAAAAGAAACAAAGAAGAAACAGAGAATCAACTAGTATGTAAGGTTTAAATGGCAATAAATACTTATCAATAATTACCTTAAATGTCAATAGACTAAATGCTCCAAGCAAAAGATATGGAGAAACAGAGTGGATAAAAAACAAGAGTCTACATGCCTAAAGTTGGTGGCCTACAAGAGACCCACTTTAGGGCAAAGGACACACATAGAATTAAAATTGAGTGGATGGCAAAATATACTTAATGCAAATGAAAATGACAAGAAAGCAGGGATAGCAATACTCATATAAGACAAAGTAGACTTTAAAATAAAAGCCATAAAGAAAGATAAAGATGTAAGTAGGGTGATAAAGACCCCCACTATTATTGTGTTATTGTTGATTTCTCCTTTTATGGATGTTAGCACTTGCCTTATATATTGAGGTGCTCCTATGTTGGGTGCTTATATATTTACAGTTGTTATATCTTCTTGGATTGATCCCTTGGCCATTATGTACTGCCCTTCTTTTTCTCTTCTAACATTATTTTAAAGTCTATTTTGTCTGGTATGTGTATTGCTAACCCCAGCTTTCTTTTGATTTCCATTCTCATTAAATACCTTTTCCCATCCCCTCATTTTCAATCTGTGTCCCTAGATCTGAAGTGGGTCTCTTGTAGACAGCATATATACTAGCTGTGTTTTTGTATTTAGTCAGCCAATCTATGTCTTTGCGGAGTATTTAATCCATTTACATTTAAGATAACTACCAATCTGTATGTTCTTATTGATATTTTGTTAATTGTTTTGGGGGCTTTTGTAGGTCTTTATTCTTCCTTTCCTCTTTTGTTCTGTTCTCTTGTGATTTAATAACTATATTTTGTGTTGTGTTTGGGTTGCTTTTTCTTTTTTGTGTGTATATCTATTGTAGGCTTTTGGTTTGCAGTTACCATGAGATTTTGATATAGTAGTCTGTATATATATAATTTTTTAAGTTGCTGGTCTCTTAATTTCAAATGCATTTCCAATATCCTGCATTTGTACTTTCCTCTTCTCACAATTGCTGGTTTTGATATCATATGTGTGTGTAGATGGTTTCCTACATTTACCATATGTTTGCCTTTATGGGTGAGCTTTCCCATTCATAATTTTCTTGCTTGTATTTGTGACATTTACTTTTCTGCTTAGAGAAGTTCCTTTAGCATTTCTTGTAAAGCTGGTTTGGTGGTGCTGAATTCTCTTAGGTTTTGCTTGTCTGTAAAGTTTTTGACTTCTCCATCAAATATGAATGAGATCCTTTCTGGTTAGAATGTTCTTGGTTGTAGGTTTTTCCTTTTCATCACTTTAAATATATTGTGCTACTCCCTTATGACCTGCAGAGTTTCTGCTGAAAAATCAGCTGATAACCTTATGAGAATTCCCTTGTATGTTATTCATCGCTATTCCCTCATTGCTTTTAATATTTTCTCTTTGTATTTAACTTTTGTCAATTTGATTCATGTGCATCTCAGAGTGTTACTCCTTGGGTTTATCCTTTATGGGACTCTGCACTTCCTAGACTTGGATGACTGTTTCCTTTGCCACATTAGGGAAGTTTTCAGCTATTATCTCTTCAAATATTTTCTCTGGTCCTTTCTCTCTCTTCTCATTCTGGGAACCCTATAATGAAAATATTGGTGCTTATAATGTTGTCCTAGGGGTCTCTTAAACTGTCCTAACTTCTTTTTATTCTTTTTTCTTTATTCTGTTCTGTGGCATTGATTTCCACCATTCTGTCTTCCAGCTCACTTATTCATTATTCTGCCTCATTTATTCTGCTATTTATTCCTTCTAGGTTTTTTTTTTTTTGGTTTTTTTCATTTCAGTTATTTTATGGTTCATCTCTGTGTGTTCATTCTTTATATCTTCTAGCTCTTTGTTAAATGTTACTTGTATCTTCTTGGCCTGTGCCTCCATTCTTTTTCTGAGATTTTGGATCATCTTTACTATTATTACCCTGAACACTTCTTGGGTAGATTGACTATCTTCACCTCACTTAGTTGTTCTTCTAGGGTTTTTTCTTGTTCCACCACCTGGAACATATTCCTCTACTGTCTCATTTTGTCTAACGTTCTGTGTCTGTTGTCCCACAGGCTGCAGGATTGTAGTTCCTCTTGCTTCTGCTGTCTGCCTCCTAGTGTGTGAGGCTGGTCTAAGAGGCCTGTGCAGGCTTTCTGGTGGGAGGGACTGGTGGGTGGAGCTGGGTCTTGTCCCTCTGGTGGTCAGGGCCATGTCAAGGGGTGTGTTTAGTGGTGGCTGTGGGATCATGAAGACTTTAAGTAGCCTCTCTGCTGATGGGTGGGACTGTGTTCCCAGCTCTGTTGGTTGTTTGGCCTGTGGCATCCCAGCACTTGACCCTACAGGCTGTTGGGTGGGGCCAGGTCTTGGTGTCAAAATGGCAGCCTCCAGGAGAGCTCACATCAGTGAATATTCCCCAGTACCTATGCCACTAGTGTCCTTGTTCACACAGTGAGCCACAGCTGCCCCCAGCCTCCCCAGGAGACCCTCCAAGACCAGCAAGTATGTCTGGCCTAATCTCCTATGAATTCACTGCTCTTCCGCTGTGTCATGGTGTGCATGTGATCTTCTGTGTGCCCTCCAAGAATGGAGTTTCTGTTTCCCCCAGTCCTGTGGAGTTCCTGTGATCAAACTCCATGTCCTTCACTGCCAAATGCTCTGGGGGCTCCTCCTCCCAATGCCAAGCCCCCAGACTTTGGAGCCTGACATGGGGCAAAGAACTTTTACTCCTGTGGGAAGTATTATTTCCTGTGTGATATAATTATTTTGCTGTTTGTCAGTTGCCTGCCTGGCAGGTAGGGGATTTAACTGTTTCACAAATGTGTCCATTCTACCATCTCATTGTGTTTTCTTCTTTGTCTTTGGATGTAGAACAACTTTTTTGGTAGGTTCCAGGTCTCTTTGTTGATGGTTGTTTAGCAGTTAGTTGTAATTTTGGTGTTTTCTTGAGAAGAATTGAACTCAAGTCCTTCTACTCTACCATCATGTCTCCCTCTCATTCTATGATTAACATTTAAATTTGTGAACTTGGAGTAGGCAGACTATTCTCCATAATGCATGTCAGCTTTGTCCAATCAGTTGAAGTTCTTAATAGAACAACAACAACAAAAAAAATAGCATCTTAAAGCAAGGAGGAATTCTCCAACAGACTCCCTTCAGACTTTATTTGGCCAGCTGAATTTAAGACAGAAACTGCAC
Source organism: Lipotes vexillifer (assembly GCF_000442215.2). Lineage (NCBI taxonomy): Eukaryota > Metazoa > Chordata > Mammalia > Artiodactyla > Lipotidae > Lipotes > Lipotes vexillifer. Next base: position 4,064,896 of record NW_006787679.1, read on the forward strand.
CATTGGCTCTTGTGAGTTTCAAGCCTCCTGCTTCACACTGAAGAATTTGGAGTGCTAACCTCCATAATCATGTGAGCTAATTATTTATGATAAATCTCTTTCTGTATATGTCCATATACTCTTGGTTCTGTTTTGTTGTAATACCCTGACTAATACAAATGTCTTTAAAATATACTGTGAGATAAATAAATAATTTGGAAAAATAGGTAGGATGATGACAATTCTGTTTGCTTTTGTTCTTTAGCAAAAGAACAATAAGACAATATATTGAAAGCCTAGACACTATGTAAGTGTGATTGACTTTCTCAGAATCCATGAACTGTACATTAACAGGACCTCACTCCATTTGTAACCTAAAATAAAGCAGCTGACCTGTTTTTATAACCCCATTTTTTTTAAGTAGTCACTGGAGAGATTAACACATATTTACATCTTCTCTAAGTGACTAAAGTATACTTAGAAAACCAAAAAGATTTAAAAAATGAAATAAAAAGTTAGGAAATTAGTGAGTGATTTATTATCTGACTTATTTTCTCCTTTAGATTTCAAAGAGCAAAGACCTGCATAATTTGCATTTTAAGTTGATAATTTGCTTATCTCATAGATAGGCATGGAATAATGTATCATAATGAGACAGTGTTGAGTTACAGAGTATCAGACATGGTCAAGAGAACCAGCTGAAGGGCTATGAAATTGTGAAGCAAAGTCAGTGTGTTCAGAACTTTACAAATTAATGCCAAAAAAGCCTCTGACATTTTCTGGAGAAATAAGATGTTGTTTCTCAAAGGCTAATGTTCAACTTTGACTTGAGTAGATCCTTAACAGAATTATAGACTGATTATTTCCCCAGCAATTTTTAGGCATTGAGATCCTTTACATTGTCACTCAGTTATTATCATCCCAGTGTAAGGCTTCATTGTCACTCATTATCAAAACATAAAGTATTACATTTTTATGTTAACAAAACCTTAATGTTTACTATCAGTAATCCAATCTTAAAATATGTCTTTTAGATGCATAAGCATCTAAAACTAATATAGAAAACTTACTTTTTTTTGAACAATCAGTGAAGTTTTCTGAACAATCAGCGCATTCAATTCCTTCCTCAGTATCTTCCAACTGTAATTATTTTGATAGCATAGAGTGGGCTGGTAATATGAAAATGTCTTTATAGAATTTTATCAATGACTTTGCTTAGTTACATGGAGTCATATCATTGAATTTGATAATCTTCACCAAAATTTAAATTTGAAATATCAGCATTGATAATATTTTTCTATATGTCTTATTAGATTTGTCAATGTATCACTTTCTGGAAGACTCTTGTAGCTCATAACTTTAAGTAATTAGCCACATGGGTTATTTTTTTTAACAAAACAAAAGAGGTTTATTTTGTATTCATGATTTGAAATTACTTCTTGACATTCTTTTTTTCTTAATTTAATTTAATTTATTTATTTTTAATCTATATGTGGGTTACTGACTTTTCTTTATTTGCAAAAAAGAGAGGAAGAAATATAAAGAAAGGAGTTTGATGATATTGTTTGCAATCTCTTCTAACAAACGTTTTCTTTCCATTAAGGTTTTTGTAAGGTAACATGACACACACTGAAGTCACATTTGAAAAAGGAAATAATGTAACAATGTATAATATCATCGACTTATAGTTTAAATATTGAGATGAGACTTTGGATTTAGGTTGGAAAGTTGATGTTGGAACAAGTTAAGAATTTGGGGGCTATTTGGATGAAATGCATATATTTTGTATTCTGTAAGACACATGAATTTGAGAGAAGGCAGAGGTGGAAAGTTTTAGGTTGAATGTCTGTGTTCCCACAAAATTCATATTTTGAAACTTAATCCCCAATGTGATGGTATTTGGAGGTGGGGCCTTTGGGGTGATTAGGTCATGCAGGTCGAGTCTTCATGAATGAGACAACTGACCTTATAAGAGAGATCCCAGACAGCTCTCTTGCACTTTCAGCCACATGAAGACACAGCGAGAAGATGAAAATATGGCTGGTTATGAACTCACCAAACACTGAATCTGTTAGAGCCTTGATCTTGGACTTCCCAGCCTCCAGACTGTGAGAAATAAATATGTATTGTTCATAAGCCACCAAGGGTATGGTATTCTGTTATAGCAGTCTGAACTGACTAATCATTTTTTAAAAAGCTGTAACAAATTGCAATTCCCAAATAATTTGCTATCCATTGTACTGATAGTTCTTCATTGTCAAAGGCATAAAAACTCTATATGACCTGCATACAAAGCAATTATTTAAGAATGACATTTATAGATAATCAGGAAATTATGTTTAAGTACTTACATTCTACAGTGAGAGGATGTTACTTATTCATAGATGATTTACTGCAATTTAATTTTATTAAAGGGAAGTTGATGGGATTTGCAGCTAAGGCATAAGACATTTTATTTTTTCCCATTTAATTTAGAAATAGGCTCCTATTACTGTGATGTTTGGAAGCAAATTCCTTTACCTTAAATATGTATTTTCCACTACTTGAATCTTTTAATTTTGCTACTTATCTACTTATTGGCATTGTACCATTTTCTAAATGTCTATAGTATTTTCGCAAAGTAAAGATTTCTATTAAAAAAGTTGTGAGATTTGCTCAACAAATAAGCAAGTATTGTTTCTTTCCATTTTGTTATTTCTTGCTAAATTTCAACCAATATACGTGATGATACTTAATAATGGATTGATACTGACCAAGACAGTTGTTTTTTTTTTTTTTTTTTTTTCTACTGGCCCAGCCACTCCACTGAATGTGGGATCTTCCTGGACTGGGGCACGAACCTCCTGTGTCCCCATCGTCAGGCATTCTCAACCACTGCACCACCAGGGAAGACCCCAAGACAGTTTTAATATCCCTTAAGCTTTACTAAACCTTAGACAGGTTTCTTCCTGACTATAGGCCACTGATCTTCCTTTACTTAAAATCTTGTAACTGTGAATTCTTTCTTTTCTTCTTTGAGATGTAAATCTTATACAAGCCAGACATGTTTTCTCAAGGACCTGGGAGTCATCGTTTTGAAATGTTATCAAAGAAGATACCATCCCTATTTTCCAGCCTCTGTGGGAGCTTAGGAGTCTAACTTTAATAAGCACCAATTATCAAACTCTGAAGGACTAATCACATTCACCAGCCATCTCTATAAAATCCTCCAGTACTTTTTCACTAGCTCACCCCAGCACTGAAAAACTCTGCTGCCTTTTGCTTCAAAGGAAATGAATTACATCTGTTACCTCTATTGTAGCAGTCTTAAATACAGTTTAACAAAGTTCTTTGTTTCAACGTGTCCATAATATTTTTTCTTTGGTAATTAATATGATACAAGGCACATTTACTCACTCTTTAAAAATTATTGATTTCAAAAATGAGTAAAGTTATACTTAACAAAAGAAAACACTGGACAAAAAATCCCCCTCCCTTGTGTTTAGTCCCTTGGAAATATATTTTTATCTGTTTTCACTGCTCTTTCTAAACTCAACTATATTTCTTTACCAGTACATAAATCTTGTCAATACAGTTATTAGTTTGTGGTCATTTAATTTGTAAAATCTGTGATTTAGATAAATAATACACCATTATGTTTTTAAAAATAAGCTCAAGAACAAATTTATTTCTGGAAAATCCAATGAGCCTTAAGTGAAGCTGAATACTTTTGGCAGAATATAAAACTATGCACATTGCATTACTAATTGATATCTTTTGACTCCTCTCTCAAAATGGTCAGTAGAATAATCTCCCTATGTTGTAAGAGAAAATGGACTTTTCCTCTGTGGCCATGGCATTTCCTTTCCACTTCCACTTGTTCCTCTTTACTCCTCTTGATGAAATTCAAATTACCCAAACAATAGCTGGTAATCAGCAAGAACAGTTTATTCATCTCTGTGAAATTTGCATGACCCCTCCTTCCAAATAACAACTTATAAATCATTTCCCTCCCATTTACCAAGTTAGAGTGCTCTTTAAGAGCCTTCTCATGTGGGTTATTGTTGAATAAAGGCTTATGCTAATAACACTTGACTTGATTTTAATCCACCAAAGGTATTATTATGTCTTAAATCATTCTTGCACAACTTAATTTGTATATATTACTATATATGTGTGTGTATATATATATATATATATATATAATGATATATATTTGTGCTATATAAATATTATAAATATTACACTATTCTGTTATGAAGATATGTATATATACATGTAACATTGAAGTGTAAAATATTTTACCTTTGCACACATAAAGAAGTGTTATAAAATAAATAATTCTCAACAATATTTCTAAGCTATTTTTTTACACACTAATCTCAAAAGGGATTCTGATCAGATAGGTTTGAAACATGCTACAGACTGAAGCCCAGGAACCACAGCATTGCCATATTACAGCATATGCTGGGTATGGCACAATTTGTACACCACAGGGACTTCAGCTGAAGACAACATGTAGTCCTGACCATGAGCAGCTACATAGAACCATCCCAGGACTGAAAGGCTCCAGCACTCAACCCACCCTATCATCAGAGCAAAGCTCTGAACCAGACACTTCATAGGGATTCATCATTTATATTAGTCTATTAAAAGCTCTAATGAATTCCACTCTTAGAGGAACTGTTTAGTTCTTTTTGTTGTGGAATTGGCTGGCTGCTTTTATTTTTGTTTTTATTCTAGCTTAGGTTTAAAGTGTTTTGTTTTGTTTTAATACTACATATTCTGTGAAAATATTTTGGAAAATTATATTCAAGCACTTTTGTGGGATATGATCTTGTTATACAAGTTATAATCTTTGTTCATAAGAAATGGGAGAAAAAGAAGATATAAATAAGAATTCATAAAATGTCTTCAAATACAGGAAAATATTAAATCTGATAATTACTCAAACATACATGGGATTTGGGGTCAACTAGCAAATTTAATCACATTAAGGCAATAGCTGTAGAAAACAGCTGCTGTTTTTTCAATATTCCACTATTTTCTTCTATCTTTGAGTACTGTGTTTTCTTTTTCTTAATGCAGTCTTCTTATATCCCTTCACAGTTCTCCATGCATTCCAGATATTATATAGTTGATAATAGTATATTTATGAGTTGATTAATCTTTTTCATTTTCTAAGGAAAAACATTTATTGTTTATAGATTTTTGTCATAAAATTTGTATATTTTAAAATAAATAGATAACGTCTATGTGGAATTATTTAATCATTATTTAAATATATCAAATTTAATTATAAATGCTATTAGCACAATTATTCTTAACTTACTATTTTTGTTACTAAAAATAATAAGCAAAAATTCACAAATGTTATCTGTATTACAAGCTTTTCTAGAGTTCAGCCAAATGAACCTTTTTGATTTAGCTTAAATGGAGAATATTTTTCAGTGTCATAAATAATGTTTAAAATGTTCACAGTTCCACTAAGATTGCCATAGAAATAATACATAAAATGGAGTGACTTTCTTTAACAGAACACTTTCAAGTGAAAAATGATTTTAAAATGGAGTAGAGCTAGAGTAGTTATTAAAAGACCTTTAAGCAAAACCAAATAGGAAGAACTTATGCTCATGAGTGCTTTGCTGAAATCCTTTCAGTTGTATTGAAGCAAGATTGAAACTATGCTTTTCCAGTTTTGTGTGTCAGATATAACATAGCAGGAGGTGAAATGAATTAATCCTTCTGTCTTCAAGTAAACTAAAAGCAATTTTTGTCTTCCCATGTGGTCACTTGAGGTGCTTGTCATGTTCAAGCTAATGATATCAGGCACCCTCAGGTTGTTTAAGTATTCATGAAGTAATTAAATTCTCATTAACATATAAATAAAAGAAAACTGAAAACAAGTTTAGCAGACACCTAACATCTGTTCTAATGCTTTTAAGTATTAAAATGTGACATACACAGAAGGAAAAGTGCATTCTGTTCTGGGAAGTATTTTGCATAGATTATTTATAGAAACTGTAATTAAACAGATTTGGCATATTAAAAATTGTTAACAGCAGAACATTATTTAGATAGTTTGTTGGTCTCTCTCAGAGGAATTAAAAATAGGTATGGGAAAAGTAAAATTAGGTTTTGTTTGTTTTACATTTCTGATAAAATTATACAAATAATTGAAATTTATTTCCATTCTGAATTAAGATGGTTAAAGTTCAGTCTATACAAGCATACATCTAATTTTGCAGATGCAAGCAAATGTCCCTTTCATTGTAAATTATAAAATGGTTTCCGTGCTTGTCCAGTGCTGCCCCAGAATCATACCCCTGCCCCTCCCTCAAAAAGAAATGAATTACTCTTACCTAAGTTTCAGGAAGAAGCTGCTAACAGGAAAAACAAGAACTGGTTAGAACCAACTAGGTCTAAGATGGTGGAAGATTTGACTTCCAGTAGACCTTGAGCCTCATTACGTGCTCATTGTAATATATTAACATGCTAAATGACACACCCAACAGCACCATGACAGTTGACAATTGCCATGACAACAACCAGAAAAGGTCATACAAGTACTAAAAAGGAAAATTTCATCAGTTCCAGGTCCAAACCACAGCCCTGTTCTCACATTGGTCATGAATATCCCTCCCATTCTTTCCAGTCCCCACCCTTTTACCTTAATGCTCCTATATATTAGGTGTCTCTGCCCAAATTAGGTTGAAGAGTTGATTGGTGAAATAGGTTCCCACTTCTCCATTCTTTGGCCATTGAATGAAGCTTGTGCTGTTCAAGTCTCAGCATTGGTTTTGTTATTGTCTGTGCAAATCAGATTGGAAAATAATCTCCCTTGTCTACACGAGGAGTCTCAGCCTAGGCTAGGACCCTGTCACAAGTGCAGTTGTCCAATTTGGTAACACAAACATTTCACTTAAACCCATAAGTTTACCTTATTCATATGATTTCCTCATTAGTGCTTTTTATATATGGATTTGTCAAATGGTATAATATAATGTATCAAAGAGCATCTTGTCTTTCATTATTAACCATTCCATTTCATACTATTTTCCAGTTATGCAAGATTCTTTCCTGCTATGCTTTATATTTTATAACTACAAATTTCACAAACTTTTTGCTGTTTCCCAATCAAATTTGTCATTCAAATAAAATAAATTCACTTATCTTACCTGGAGTTGATAAATCTGTATGTTTAAGTATAAGAACACCACAAAATAAAAATATTATACACAAAGTACAAGTGGAATTGTAGGGGTAGAAAAAGTAATTTACCTTCTACCCATATTAAATACAAATTAACAAGAGAAAAACAAACACAAATTTATTAATACGTGTATCTCATGTAAACATTGGAAAGACCCAAGTAAAAATGAGTATCTCTTAGAGGAGTTTGGGTCATGATGGTGGAATAGGAGGACCTGGGGTTCACCTATCCCCATAAGTGCATCAAGAATACACCTACAAGTGTAACAATTTGCACAGAGCACCTGCTGGACACTAGCAGAGGGCCTCAAACACATAAAAGGACAAGAAAATATCCCTGCATAACCAGGTAGGATGAAAGTGAGAAAGGAAGAAAAATAAAAGAGGAAACAGGGTGGGACCCATAACCCTGGGGGGAGCTGAAGGGGAGGAGTGCTTACCTCATCAGGGGAAACCCCCTCACTGGTGGGGATATCAGCTGAAATAGAAGGGGAGCTTTGGGGCCTATTGGAGGAAAGTGCAGCAGCCAGTCTATGGCAGGCAGGACAGGGTGAGACTTACACTGATGGTCAGTGTCACATCCTTGCATGCCCCAGCCTGAGATGGGTGCCCACCAGTGCTGGTAGGGGCTGGGTGCTGAAACAAGGGGTTTGAAGAGCCAACACAGGCTTTACAACAACTGTTGGCTGCATGGAGACAGCCTGAAGGGACAGGGTGTGGAGCTCAGCAGGACAGAGACAGCCTGAGGAGATGGGAGTGAGGAGCTCTGCAGGTGGGAATGCTCCTGGAGGAAGTAAGGACTGCCATGGAAGTGAAGTGCCATTGCTGAGTGTCATGGGCAAGGTGGGGCCACCATTGTAGCCTCTCTCCTAACATGCCAGCTTCTGCCTCCACAGGCACTGGTAGGGGTTCCTGCCAGAGCAAGTGAGAACACCCCAGTCATTTCTGCCTTATCCCACTCCCACTTGATTGAACATTCCCTCCCCAGTTGGTTACCAACTCCTGCCAGCCCCTGCCTCCATGGGCACTACAGGGGGCTCCTGCCACAACAAGCTCACACACTCCAGTCTTTGCTGCCTTAACCCACTCTCGCCTGAACAAGCCCAGGTACTCCAGTCAGTCTCCGCCTCTTGCCTCTCCCACCTAAGCGAGGAAGCCTGCCCCAGTCAGTTGCTGCCCCACCCCTTACCATCAAAATGGGCCAATGCACTCCCGGTCACTGCCTTCACCCCACCTGGGCAGGCAGCAGATGACTAAGTGTGGCCCACACACAGAGGTGGGACTGAAACCAAAGCTGAGACTGAAACACTGGGTGAATAAAGAAGAACAGAAATCTCTCCTTGCAGCTTAAAAAGCTGCATACTAAACCCACACAATTAGCTTGGTAAGCCCAGCACCTGTATAATATTAGAATGGACTAGTGCTCCCACAACTGAGATAGGTCTAGATATAGCAGCTGTGGAATTTGTGGGCACGTACACAGAGGAGTTGGGCCAGATCAGAGTCAGCTGTCCCCACAGTGCACCCAAGGGTACAGAGACCTACCTAGAATTCTTGGAGGGCCTCCTGGGGAGACAGGTTTTGGCTGTGGATCACCATGGGGGCAAGGACATGGATAGTGGAGACCACAAGGAATTTGTTGTGGTGGTAGTGGAGGTTGTTTTATTTTTTATTGTATTTTTTAAAACTTTTAATATATATTTTTCTATTTTTATTTTTTTTTTGTTTCGTATTATTTGTCTTTTTCTTGTTTTTGCTTGTTTTCTTTTCTCTGCTGTTTTTTTTTATTTTGCTATTTGTTTTTGTTAGTTTTGTTCTTATTGTTTGTTTTGTTTTTTTTGTTTGGTTTGTTGTTTTCTTGTTTTTCATTTTCTTTTCCTTTGTTTGGTTTTTGGTTTTGTTTTGTTTTTATTGTTTGTTTTGTTTGACTTTATTATTATTATTTTTTTTTCTGAACCATGCTGCATGTGGGGTCTTGGTTCCCCTTCCAGGGGTTAAGCCTGAGCCGCTGTGGTGGGAGCACTAAGTCCTAACCACTGGACCACCAGGAATTCCTGGCACAGAGAATATTAATCAGAGTGAGCTCTCTTGGAAGGCCCTATCTCAGCACGAAGACCCTGATCCACCCAATGGCCTGCAAGCTTCAGTGGAGGAAAGCCTCAGGTGAAACAACCGTCAAGAGAGGAACACAGTCCCTCACATCAGCAGACAGGCTGCCTAAAGTCATAATAAGCTCACAGATACCCCAAAATTCACCCCTTGACATAACCCTGCCAACCAGAGGGAAAAGACCTAGTTCCACTCACTAGAGGGCAGGGAGCAGTCCCTCCCACAAGGAAACCTACACAAGCCCCTGGACCAAACTCACCCACCAGGGGACAGACACCTGAAGCAAGAGGAGCTAGGACCCTGCAGCCTGTGGAAAGGAGACCACAAACACAGAAAGATAGACAAAATGAGAAGACAAAGAAATAAGTTACAGACAAAGGAGCAAGATATAAACCTACAAGACCAACTAAATGAAGAGGAGTTAGGAAATCTACCGGAAAAAGAATTCAGAGTAATGATAGTAAAGATGATCCAAGATCTTGGATAAAGAATGAAGGCACAGATTGAGAAGGTACAAGAAATGTTTAGTAAGGACTTAGAAGAAATAACAACAAACAAACAGTGATGAATAATACAGTAACTGAAATGAAAACTACACTAGAAAGAATCAATAGAAGAATAACTGAGGCAGAAGAATGGATAAGTGAGCTGGGAGATAGAATGGTGGAAATCATTGCCACAGAACAGAATAAAGAAAAAAAGAATGAAAGATATGAAGACAGTCTCAGAGACCTCTGAGATAACATTAAATGCACTAACATTCAAAATATAAGGGTTCCAGAAGAAGAAGAGAAAGAGAGGGATTGAGAAACTATTTGAATAGATTATAGTCAAAAAATTCCATAACATGGGAAAGGATATAGTCACCCAAGTTCAGGAAGCACAGAGTCCCATACAAGATAAACCCAAGAATAAACATGCCAGGACACATGTTAATCAAGCTAACAAAAATTAAATACAAAGAAAAAATATAATAAGCAGCAAGGTAAAAGCAAAAAATAGCATACAAGGAATCCCCATAAGGTTACTAGCTGATTTTTCAGCAGAAACTCAGGAGGCCAGAAAAGATTGGCATAATATATTTAAAACAATGAAAGGGAAAAAAAACCTACAACCAAGAATATTCTACCCAGCAAGGCCCTCATTCTGATTTGGTGGAGAAATCAAAAGCTTTACAGACAAGGAAAAGCTAAGATAATTCAGCACCAAAAAAACAGCTTTATAGCAAATGATAAAGGAACTTTTCTAGGTGGGAAACACAAAAAGAAAAGAGCAAAAAAGTAAGGGAAGAAAAAAGACCTACAAAAACAAACCCCTAACAATTAAGAAAATAGCAATAGGACTATACCTATTAATAATTACCATAAACCTAAATGGATTAAATGCACCAACCAAAAGACACAGGCTTGCTGAATGGATACAAAAACAAGACCCAGAGATATGCTGTCTGCTTCAGACCCAGGAAAACATACAGACTGAAAATGAGGGGATGGAAAAATATATTCCATGCAAATGGCAATCAAAAAAAGGAGTAGCAATACTCATATCAGAGAACATAGACTTTAAAATAAAGAATGTTAAAAGCAAAAAGGAAGGACACTACATAATGATCAAGGGATCAATCTAAGAGATATAACAATTGAAAATATATACATACCCAGCATAGGAGCACCTCAATATAAAAGGCAAATTCTAATAGTTGTAAAAGGGGAGAGAACTGCTGCCAGTGTCCTTGTCTGCACAATGAGCCACAGGCACCCCCTGCCTCTGCAGGAGACCCTCCAACACTAGCAGGGAGTTGAGGAAGATGGCAGAAGAGGAAGACGTGGAGATCACCTTCCTCCCCACAGATACATCAGAAATACATCTACACATGGAACTGCTCCTATAGAACATCCACTGAATGCTGGCAGAAGACTTCAGGCCTCCCAAAAGGCAAGAAACTCCCCATGTACCTGAGTAGGGAAAAAGAAAAAAGAAAAAACAGAGACAAAAGAAGAGGGATGGGACCTGCCTAGTGGGAGGGAGTTGTGAAGGAGGAAAGGTTTCCACACACTAGGAAGCCCCTTCATGGGCGAAGACTGCGGGTGGCGGAGGGGGGAAGCTTCAGAGCAGTGGAAGAGAGCACAGCAACAGGGGTACAGAGGGCCAAGCAGAGAGATTCCCACACAGAGGATCTGTGAGAGAACTCACCAGCCCAAGAGGCTTGACTGCTCACCTGCCGCAGTGGGCGGGGCTGGGGTCTGAGACTTGGGCTTCGGTCAGAGCACAGGGAGAGGACTGGCAGCATGAACAGAGCCTGAAGGGGTCAGTGCACCATGGCTAGCCTGGAGTGAGTCCAGAGAAAAGTCTGGACCTGACTAAGAGGCAAGAGACTTTTTCTTCCTTCTTTGTTTCCTGGTGCATGAAGAGAGGGGATTAAGAGCCCTGCTTAAGGAGCTCCAGAGACGGACATGAGCCATGGCTAACAACACAGACCACAGAGACGGGCATGAGACGCTAAGGCTGGTGCTGCTGCCAACAAGAGGCCTGTGTGTGAGCACAGGTCACTCTGCACACCTCCCATCCCGGGAGACTGTGCAGCCCACCACTGCCAGGGTCCCATGATCCAGGGACAACTTCCCCAGGAGAATGCACAGTGTGCCTCAGGCTGGTGCAATGTCATGCCAGCCTCTGCCACTGTAGGTTCATCCCATACCCCTCCCTTCCCCGGGCCTGGGTGAGCCAGAGCCCCCAAATCATCTACTCCTTTAACCCTGTCCTGTCTGAGCGAAGAACAGACTCCCTCAGGCGACCTACACACAGAGGTGGGGCTAAATCCAAAGCTGAACCCCGGGAGCTGTGTGGACAAAGAAGAGAAAGGGAAATCTCTCCCAGCAGCCCTGGAGCAGTGGATTAAATGTTCACAATCAACGTGATGTACCCTGCATCTGTGGAATACCTGAATAGACATGGAATCATCCCAAATTGAGGAGGTGGACATTGAGAGCAAGATATATTATTTTTTTCATTTTTTCCTCTTTTTGTGAGTGTGTAAGTGTATGCTTCTGTGTGAGATTTTCTCTGTATAGCTTTGCTTTCACCATTTGTCCTAGGGTTCTGTCTCTCCATTTACTGTTTTTTTTTTTACTTTAATTTTATTTTCTTAAGAATTATTTTTTATTTTAATAACTTTATTTTATCTTTATTTTATTTTATTATATCCTCATTCTTTCTTTCTTTCTACTTTTTCTCCCTTTTATTATGAGCTGTGTGGATGAAAGGCTCCTGATGCTCCAGCCAGGAGTCAGTGCTGTGCCTGTGAGGTGGGAGAGCCAACTTCAGGACACTGGTCCACAAGAGACCTCCCAGCTCCATGTAATATCAAACTGTGAAAATCTCCCAGAGATCTCCAACTCAACACCAAGACCCAGCTTCATTCAATGACCAGCAAGCTACATTGCTGGACACCCTATGCCAAACAACTAGCAAGACAGGAACAAAACCCTATTAATTAGCAGAGAGGCTGCCAAATATCATAAGTCCACAGACACCCCAAAACACACCACCAGACGTGGGCCTTTCCACCAGAAAGACAATATCCAGCCACATCCACCACAACACAGGCACTAGTCCCCTCCACCAGGAAGCATACACAACTCACTGAACCAACTTTATCCACTGGGGACAGAAACCAAAAACAATGGGAACTATGAACCTGCAGCCTGCAAAAAGGAGACCCCAAACAGAATAAGATAAGCAAAATGAGAAGAAAGAAAAACACACAGCAGATTAAGGAACAAGGTAAAAACCCATCAGACCTAACAAATGAAGAGAAAATAGGCAGTCTGCCTGAAAAAGCATTCAGAATAATGATAGTAAAGATGATCCAAAAACTTGGAAACAGAATGGACAGAATGCAAGAAACATTTAAAAAGGACCTAGAAGAACTAAAGAGGAAACAAGCAATGATGAACAACACAATAAATGAAATTAAAAATACTATATAGGTGTTCAATAGCAGAATAACTGAGGCAGAAGAACAGATAAGTGACCTGGAAGATAAAATAGTGGAAATAACTATTGCAGAGCAGAAAAAAAGAAGAAAGAATGAAAAGAACTGAGGACAGTCTCAGAGACCTCTGGGAAAACGTAAAACACACCAACATTCGAATTATAGGGGTCCCAGAAATAGAAGAGAAAGAGAAAGGGACTGATAAAATATTTGAAGACGTTATACATGAAAACTTCCCTAACATGGGAAAGGAAATAATTACTCAAGTCCAGGAAGCACAGAGAGTCCTATACAGGATAAATCCAAGGAGAAAAACGCCAAGACACATATAAATCAAACTAACAAAAATTAAATACGAAGAACACATATTAAAAGCAGCAAGGGGAAAATAACAAATAACACACAAGGGAATCCCCATAAGGTTAACAGCTGAACTTTCAGCAGAAACAATGCAAGCCAGAAGGGAATGGCAGGACATATTTATAGTGATGAAGGAGAAAAACCTACAACCAAGATTACTCTAACCAACAAGGATCTCATTTAGATTTGATGGAAAAATTAAAATGTTTACAGACAAGCAAAAGCTGAGAGAGTTCAGCACCACAAAACCAGCTTTAAAACAAATGCTAAAGGAACTTCTCTAGGCAAGAAACACAAGAAAAGGAAAAGACCTACAATAACAAACCCAAAAGATTTAAGAAAATGAGAATAGGAACGTACATATTGTTAATTACCTTAAAGGTAAATGGATTAAATGTTCCCACCAAAAGACACAGACTGGCTGAATGGATGCAAAAACAAGACCCATGTATATGCTATATACAAGAAACCCACTTCAGACTTAGAGACACATACAGACTGAAAGTGAGGGGATGGAAAAAGATATTACATGCAAATGGAAATCAGGAAAATTCTGTAGTAGCAATTTTCATATCAGACAAAATAGACTTCAAAACAGTGACTATTACAAGAGACAAAGAAGGACACTACATAATCCAAGAAGATATAACAATTGTAAATATTTATGTACCCAACCAAAAGCAACTCAATACACAAGGCAAATACTAACAGCCATAAAAGGGGAAATTGAAGGTAACACAATCATAGTAGGGGACTTTAACACCCCACTTTCACCAATGGACAGATTATCCAAAATGAAAATAAATAAGGAAACACAAGCTTTAAATGATATATTAAATAAGATGACGTCATTGATATTTATATAACATTCCATCCAGAAACAACAGAATACACATTTTTCTCAAGTGCTCATGGAATATTCTCCAGGATAGATCATATTTGGGTCACAAATCAAGCCTTGGTAAATTTAAGGAAATTGAAATTGTATCAAGTATCTTTTCTGACCACAATGCTATGAGACTAGATATCAATTACAGAAAAAGATCTGTAAAAAAATACAAACACATGGAGGCTAAACAATACACTACTTAATAATGAAGTGATCACTGAAGAAATCAAAGAGGAAAGCAAAATATACCTAGAAATAAACGACAGTGGAGATGATCCAAAACCAATGTGATGCAGCAAAAGAAGTATTAAGACAGAAGTTTATAGCAAGACAATCTTACCTTAAGAAACAGGAAACATCTCAGATAAACAACCTAACCTTGCACCTAAAAAAGTTAGAGAAAGAAGAAGAAGAAGAACAACAACAACAACCAAAAAATAACAAAGTTAGCAGAAGGAAAGAAATCATAAAGATCAGATCAGAAATAAATGAAAAAGAAATGAAGGAAACAATAGCAAAGATCAATGAAACTAAAAGTTGGTTCTTTGAGAAGATAAACAAAATTGATAAACCATTATCTAGACTCATGAAGGAAAAAAGGGACAAGACTCAAATCAATAGAATTAAAGATGGAAAAGGAGAAGTAACAACTGACACTGCAGAAATACAAAGGATTATGAAAGATTACTACAGGAAAATCTATGCCAATAAAATGGGCAACCTGGAAGAAATGGACAAATTCTTAGAAATGCATTACCTGCCAGGATTGAACCAGGAACATATAGAAAATATGAGCAGACAAATCACAAGCATTTAAATTGAAACTGTGATTAAAAATCTTCCAACAAACAAAAGCCCAGGACCAGATGGCTTCACAGGCGAATTTTATCAAACATTTAGAGAAGAGCTAACACCTATCCTTCACAAACTCTTGCAAAATATAGCTGAGGTAGGAAGAGTCCGAAACTAATTCTATGAGGCCACCATCACCCTGATACCAAAACCAGACAAAGATGTCACAAGGAAAGAAAACTACAGGCCAAAATCACTTATGAACATAGAATCAGAAATCCTCAACAAAATACTAGCAAACAGAATCCAACAGCACATTAAAAGGATCATACAACATGTTCAAGTGGGGTTAATTCCAGGAATGCAAGGATTCTTCAGTATATGCAAATCAATCAATGTAATACACCATATTAAGAAACTGAAGCACACAAACCATATGATCATCTCAATAGAAACCGAGAAAGCTTTTGACAAAATTCAGCACCCATTTATGATAAAAACCCTGCAGAAAGTAGGCATAAAGGGAACTTTCCTCAACATAATAAAGGCTATATATGACAAACCCACAGCCAATATCGTCCTCAATGGTGAAAAAAATGTAACCATTTTCACTAAGATCAGGAAAAATACAAGGCTGCCCACTCTCAACACTTTTATTCAACATAGTTTTGGAAGTTTTAGCCACAGAAATCAAAGAAGAAAAACAAATAAAAGAAGCCAAATTGGAAAAGAACAAATAAAGTTGTCACTGTTTGCAGAAGACATGATACTATACCTAGAGAAACCTAAAGATGCTACTAGAAAACTACTAGAGGTAATCAATGAATTTGGTAAAATAGCAGGATACAAAATTAATGCCCAGAAATCTCTGGCATTCTTATATATAAATGGTGAAATATCTGAATGTGAAATTAAGAAAACACTCCCATTTACCATTGCAACAAAAAGCATAAAATATCTAAAAAGAAACCTATGTAAGAACACAAAAGCCCTGTATGCAGAGAATTATAGGACACTGATGAAAGGAATTAAAGATGATACAAATAAGTGGAGAAATATACCATGTTCTTGGATTGAAAGACTCAATATAGTCATTGTGAAAATGACTATATTATCCAAAGCAATGTGAAGATTCAATTCAATCTCTTTCAAAGTACCACTGGCATTTTTCACAGAACTAGAATAAAAAATTTCACAATTTGTATGGAAACACAAAAGACCCCAAATAGCCAAAGCAATCTTGAGAACAAAAAGTAGAGCTGAAGGAATCAGTCTCCCTAACTTCAGATTATACTACAAAGCTACAGTAATCAAGGCAGTATGGTACTGGCACAAACACAGAAATATAGATCAATGGAACAGGATAGAAAGCCCAGTGATAAACCCATGCACATATGGTCACCTTATCTTTGATAAACGCAGCAAGAATATACAGTGGAGAAAAGACAGCCTCTTCAATAAGAGGTGCTAGGAAAACTGGACAGGTACATATAAAAGTATGAAATTAGAACACTCCCTAACACCATACACAAAAATAAACTCAAAATGGATTGAAGACCTAAATGTAAGGGCAGACACTATCAAACTCTTTGAGGAAAACACACGCAGAACACTCTATGACATAAATCACAGCAAGATCCTTTTTGACCCACCTCCTAGAGAAATGGAAATAAAAATAAACAAATGGGACCTAATGAAACTTAAAAGCTTTTGCACAGCAAAGGTAATCATATGCAAGACCAAAAGACAAACCTCAGAAAGGGAGAAAATATTTACAAATGAAGCAACTGACAAAGGATTAATCTCCAGAATTTACAAGTAGCTCATGAAGCTCAATAACAAAAAACAAACCACCCAATCCAAGAATGAGCAGGAGACCTAATAGACTTTCCTCCAAAGATATACAGATTGCCAACAAACACATGAAAAAATGATCAACATCATTAATCATTAGAGAAATGCAAATCAAAACTACAATGAGATATCATCTCACACCGGTCAGAATGGCAATCATCAAAAAATCTAGAAACAATAAATGCTGGAGAGGGTGTGGAGAAAAGGGAACCCTCTT
>NW_006787679.1:4082456-4185510 GCF_000442215.2 Lipotes vexillifer
AAGACCTAAATAGACATTTCTCCAAAGAAGATATACAGATTGCCAACAAACACATGAAAGAATGCTCAACATCATTAATCATTAGAGAAATGCAAATCAAAACTACAATGAGATATCATCTCACACCGGTCAGAATGGCCATCATCAAAAAATCTAGAAACAATAAATGCTGGAGAGGGTGTGGAGAAAAGGGAACACTCTTGCACTGCTGGTGGGAATGTGAATTGGTACAGCCACTATCGAGAACAGTTTGGAGGTTCCTTAGAAAACTACAAACAGAACTACCATATGACCCAGCAATCCCACCACTGGGCATATACCCTGAGAAAACGGTAATTCAAAAACAGTCATGTACCAAAATGTTCATTGCAGCTCTATTTACAATAGCCCAGAGATGGAAACAACCTAAGTGCCCATCATCAGATGAATGGATAAAGAAGATGTGGCACATATATACAATGGAATATTATTCTGCCATAAAAAGAAATGAAATTGAGTTATTTGTAGTGAGGTGGATGGACATAGAGTCTTTCATACATAGTGAAGTGGGTCAGAAATAGAAAAACCAATACCGTATGCTGACACATGTATATGGAATCTAAGAAAAAAAAAAATGTCCTGAAGTGCCTGGGGGTGGGATGGGAATAAAGACACAGACCTACTACAGTATGGACTTGAGGATATGGGGAGGGGGAAGGGTAAGCTGTGACAAGGTGAGAGAGTGGCATGGACATATATACAATACCAAACATAAAATGGGTTGCTGGTGGGAAGTAGCCGCATAGCACAGGGAGATCAGCTAGGTGGTTTGTGACTGCCTATAGGGGTGGGATTGGGAGGGTGGGATGGAGGGAAATGTATGAGTTAAGAGATGTGGGAACGTATGTGTATATATAGCTGATTCACTTTGTTGTAAAGTAGAAACTACCTTACCATTGTAAAGCAATTATACTGCAATAAAGATGTTTAAAAAATAGATAAATAATGAGAACATACTGTATAGCACGGGGAACTCTACTTAATGAACTGCTGTGACCTAAATGGGTAGGACATCCAAAAAAGAGGAGATATATATATATATATATATATATATATATATATATATATATATATATATATATATATATCCAATTCATTTTGCTGTACAATAGAAACTAACCCAACATTGTAAAGCAAATATAATCCAATGAAAATTAATTTTTAAAAAGTGAAAAAATAAGTAAATAAATAAAAATAAAAGGGGAAATCGACAGTAACACAATAATAGTGGGGGACTTTAACACCCCACTTATACCAAATGACACCTCATCCAGGTAGAAAATAAATGCCCTAAATGACACATTAGACCTAATATGACACATTAGACCAGATAGTCATAATTGATATTTATAGGACATTCCATTCCAAATCTGCAGCATACAGTTTCTTCTCAAGTTCACATAGGACACTCTCCAGGATAAATCATATCTTGGGTCACAATTCTGGTCTCAGTAAATTTAAGTAAATTGAAATGATATCAAGCATCTTTTCTGACTACAACACTATGAGATTATAAATCAATTACTGGAAAAAAACTGTCAAAAACATAAACACATGGAAGCTAAACAATATGTTACTAAACAGCCAATGGATCACTGTAGAAATCAAAGAGAAAAATCAAAAATACCTAGAGACAAATGACAACAAAAACACAGCAATCCTAAACTTGTGAGATGCAGCAAAAGCAGTTCTAAGAGAGACGTGTATAGCAATACAATCTTACCTCAAGAAACAAGAAAACTCTCAAATAAACAAGCTCTCCTTACAAGTAAAGCAACTAGAGAAAGAACAATCAAAACCCTAAGTTAGTGGAAGCAAAGAAGTCATAAATATCAGAGCAGAAATAAGTGAAATAGAGATGAAGAAAACAGTAAAGATAAATGAAACTAAAAGCTTGTTCTTTGAAAAGATAAACAAAATTGATAAAACTTTAGTCAGACTCACCAAGTTTTCAGGACAGAGAGGGGCAACGACGTCATCATCATGCTGGTGGGCAACTTGACCGACCAGGCCTACAAGAGGCAGATAACCATCAAGGAGGGTGAGCAGCATGCCAAAGAACTGAGCATCATGTTCATCAAGATGAGTGCAAAGACTGGCTACATGAAGGAGGTCTTCTGACTTGTGACCTTGGCTCTGCCTGGAATGGAAAATATCCAGGAACAAAGCAAAGAAAGCATGACTGACATGAAGCTGGGCAAAACCCATGAGACCCTGGCCTTCAAGGGTGGCTGCTCCTGCTAATGCAGCCTGACCGCAGGCTTCCTTTGACACTACTCGCTTGTTCTGTTGCTTCCTATTGGTTAGCTTCCTAAGTGGGGTGGGAAATGAGCTTATCCAAATGGGAAGATTTTTCTTTGTTCTATGTCTCTAGGGGTCAGGTGGGGTGGGGAGGGAGTCTGAGCATCAGGGATCATGGCACTCTTGACAGCTGTTACTTAAACAACTATGTTTTGGTTTGGTTGTAATATATTGTACTTCATTAAGATTGCCAAAAACTGTTAAAATTTAAAAAGAATTTAGACCATGTGTATAAAATTTTTTGCCAGATAAAAATGTAGTCATTTTTATTTGAAAATAAAAAAAGGGAGAAGACTCAAATTAATAAAATTAGAAATGAAAAGGGAGAAGTTCCAGCAAATGCAACAGAAATACAAAGGATCAGAAGAGATTACTACAGATATACTACAATTTTATACACCAATAAAATGGACAACCTAGAAGAAATGAAAAAATGAAAGAAGAAATGAAGAGAGGAAATGAAAAAAATCTTAGAAAAATATGTTTCTAAGACTGAACCAAGAAGAAATAGAAAATAT
The DNA here is from genome assembly GCF_000442215.2 of Lipotes vexillifer. NCBI lineage: Eukaryota > Metazoa > Chordata > Mammalia > Artiodactyla > Lipotidae > Lipotes > Lipotes vexillifer. The sequence continues at coordinate 4,085,315 of NW_006787679.1, forward strand.
GAAGAGACCAATCAAAATTACTGAAATTGAAACTGTGATTAAAAATCTTCCAACCAACAAAAGTTCAGGACCAGATGGCTTTACAAATTCTATGAAATATTTAAAGAAGAGTTAGCAACTACACTGTTGAAACTCTTCTAAAATATTACAAAGAAAGGAACATTCCCAAGCTCATTCTACAGAACCACCATCACCCTGATATCAAAACCAGACAAAGATATCACACACACACACACTAATTACAGACCAATAACACTGATAAATATAGACTCAAAAATCCTCAGCAAAATACTAGCAAACTGCAACCAACAACATATTAAAAGGAGCACACACTATGACCAAGTGGGATTTATCACAGGGAAACAAAGATTCTTCAATATATGCAAATGAATCAATGTGATACACCATACTAACAAACTGAAGAATAAAACCATATGATCAACTTGATAGATGCAGGAAAAGGCTTTGACAAAATTCAACACTGATTTATGATAAAAACTCTCCACAAAATGGGTATAGAGGGAATTTACCTCAACATAATAAAGACCATATATAGCAAACCCACAGCTTACATCATTCTCAATGGTGAAAACCTGAAAGAATTTCCTCTAAGATCAGGAACCAGACAAGGATGTCCACTATTGTCACTATTATTCAACATAGTTTTCGAATTCCTAGCCACAGCAATCAGAGAAGAAAAAGAAATAAAAGGAATCCAATTTGGAAAAGATATAAAACTGTCACTGTTTGCAGATGACATGATACTATACATAGAAAATCCTAAAGAAGCTACCAGAAAACTCTAGAGCTCATCAGTGAACTTGGTAAAGCTGCAGGTTACAAAATTAATACACAGAAATCTCTTGCATTTCTATACACTAACAACAAAAGATCAGAAAGAGAAATTCAAGAAACAATTCTATTTACCATCACATCAAAAATAATAAAATAACTAGGAATAAACTTACCTAAGGAGGCAAAAGACCTATATGCAGTAAACTATAAGATAATGATAAAAGAAATCAAAGATGACACAAATAGATGGAGACATATACCATGTTCTTGGGTTGGAAAAATCAATATTGTGAAAATTACAATATTACCCAAGGCAATCTACAGATTCAATGCAACTGCTATCAAATTACCAATGGTATTTTTCACAGAATCAGAACAAAAAAATTTAGAGTTTGTATGGAAACACAAAAGACCCCATAAAACCAAAGCAATCTTGAAAAAGAATGGAGCTGGAGGAATTAGTCTCCCTGACTTCAAACTGTATCTCAAAGCTACAGTAATCCAAACAGTATAGTACTGGCACAAAAACAGAAATATAAATCAGTGGACCAGGATAGAAATTCCAGAGGTAAACCCATGTACCTATGGTCACCTAATCTATGACAAAGAAACAAGAATATTCAATGGGTATAAGACAATCTCTTCAATAAATGGTGCTATGGAAATTGGACTGCCACATGTAGAAGAATGAAATTAGAGCAATCCCTAATACACACACAAAAATAAATCCAAAATGGATTAAATACATGGATGTAAGGCTAGCTACTGTAAAACTCTTAGAGGTAAACATAGGCAGAACACTCTTTGACATAAATTACAGCAAGATCTTTTTGATCCACCTCCTAGAGTAATGAACATAAAAACAAAAATAAACAAATGGGACCTAATTAAAATTAAAAGCTTTTGCACAGCAAAGGAAACCATAAACAAAACAGAAAGACAACCCTCAGAACAGTAGAAAATATTTGCAAATGAAGCAACCAACCAGGGATTAATCTCCACAATATACAAATAGCTCATGCTGTTCAATATAAAAAAACAAACAACCCAATCAAGAAATAGGTGGAGGGCTTCCCTGGTGGTGCAGTGGTTACCTGTACAGCCACTGTGAAAAAGAGTATGGGGTTCCTTAATAAACTAAAAATAGAGCTACCACATGATCTAGCAATCCCACTTGTCGGCATATGCCCAGAGAAATCCGTGATTCAAAAAGATACATGTACCCCAATTTCATTGCAGCACTATATACAATAGCCAGGACATGGAAGCAACCTAAATGTCCATCAACAGAGGAGTGAATAAAGAAGACGTGATACACATATAGAATGGAATATTACTGATCCATAAAAAAGAACAAAATAATGCCAATTGCAGCAACATGGAAGGATCTAGATTGACTTATTATCATACTGGTTGAAGTAAGTCAGACAGAGAAAGACAAATACCATATGATATCATGTATATGTGGAATCTAAAAAAGGGGTACAAATGAACTTACCTACAAAACAGAAATAGAGTTACAGATGTAGAAAATAAACTTATGGTTACCAGGGGGTAAGGAGGAGGGGGAGTTATAAATTGAAAGTTTGGAAAGTCCTCTCAATACTCTGTAATGGCCTATATGGGAAAATAATATAAAAAACAACAGATATATGTATGTGTATAACAGATTCACTTTGTGGTACACATGAAACTGACACAACATTGGAAATTAGCTATACTCTAATAAAATTTAAAAAAATACTCTAATAAAATTAAAAAAAAACATTAAATGAGTACTTCTCAATTGCCTTGAGCTCAAGGCACCTATATAAGGGTGGTATATTTGGGGGTGGCATATTCTGCTACCCTTTAAAATACTGTTTGTATTTAGTACCTTTGAATCCAACCTAATAACAATATTTGTACTTAAACTGCATTTTGTGATCATTCTCTAGAATTTGGTGCATATTTAGAGGAATATAAACAAGATATTTTGATTGATAAATGAGTGTATGTCCAAGAAGAAAACAAAACAAAATAAAATAAACACATGGACCAAATTTTAAAGAATTTCAGACCATTCTTAAATTTCTCTTTTCCTCTTTTTTTGATAGAGGAAGCTTAATTTGAGAGTAGGCTTTAAAATAGATTATACATATCTAAGTAAAAATTTAAGAGGTGGGGGAGGTTAATGCTCTTTCTGGCACATTTATGTGTATAAAAATATTTATAGTTAAATAATTCCTATTGACCTTAAAAAGCCAGAATATTATGTGGAAGTTTGAAATCTCATTATGAACTGTTGCAAATATTCATTTTTCAATGAAACATTGTATTTCTTTAGAAAATTTAATTCTCTTCTTTCAAGTAAACATTATTCACTTCTAAAGTCCTTAGAAGCAAATACCTTGGAAGAATGTAAGATTAATCAACCTTTAAAAGTTGCCAATTTAGGGACTTCCCTGGTGGTGCAGTGGTTAAGAATCCACCTGCCAATGCAGGGGGCATGGGTTCAATCCCTGGTCTGGGAAGATCCCACATGCTGCAGAGCAACTAAGCCAGTGCACCACAACTACTAAGCCTGTGCTCTAGAGCCCGTGAGCCACAACTACTGAGCCCACGTGCCACACTACTGAAGCCCGCATGCCTAAAGCTCATGCTCTGTAACAAGATAAGTCACCACAATTAGAAGCCTGCACACGACAATGAAGAGTAGCCCCTGCTCTCTGCAGCTAGAGAAAGCCCTTACACAGTAACGAAGTAACAAAGATCCAATGCAGCCAAAAATAAATAAATAAATACAATGCAAATTTAAAAAGTGGCAATTTAAACCACTTCATTTACCATAAAAACACCCTTTAAGTGGATTTACTATGCAGTCCCCTCTTTTATTTTATTTTTGATCAGCACTACTATTTTTGGCCCAGGAAAAATATTGTCTTCCTTAAATACCTTTCCTTATTTATTCCAAGCAAGCATTGATCACAGTCTTCAAAAATATTTAGTTCAGGGGCTTTCCTGGCGGCGAAGTGGTTGAGAGTCTGCCTGCCGATGCAGGGGACATGGGTTCGTGCCCCAGTCCAGGAAGATCCCACATGCCATGGAGCGGCTGGGCCCGTGAGCCATGGCCGTTGAGCCTGTGCTCCTCAACGGGAGAGGCCACAACAGTGAGAGGTCCGCGTACCGTGAAAAAAAAAAAAAAAAAAACTTAGTTCATTCATTTAATAAGTATTTCATTAATTCTTCATACAATGTGAGTTTTCTAGGCACAAAAACAGACAAAGGGATCAATGGAACAGAATAGAGAGCCCAGAATTAAGCCCATGCTTATATAGTCAACTAAATTATGATAAAGAAACTAAAATTATACAGTGGGGAAAGGACAGTCTTTGTAATAAATGATGTTGGAGAAACTGGACTGCCTCATACAATGAATGAAACTTGACTAATAACTTATAACATACACAAAAATTAACTCAAATGATTAAAGACTTGAAAGTAAGACCTGAAAACATAAAACTCCCAGCAGAAGACATAAGCTCCTTGATATATGTCTTGGTGATGATTTTTTGACTCTGTTACCAAAATAAAAATCAATAAAAGCCAAAATGAATAAGTACATCATACTAAAAAAAAAAAATATACACAGCAAAACAGACCATCAACAAAATAAAAAGGTAAAAAATTGAATGGGAGAAAATATTTATAAATTATATATCTGATAAGGGGCTAATATCCAAAATACATAAAGAGTTCATACAGCTCAATAACAAATAAACAATCTGCTTCAAAATGGGCAGATCTGAATAGACCTTTTTACAAAGAAGATATACAGATGTCCTACAGGTACATGAAATGATGCCTAACATCACTACATCACTAGGCATCAGGGAAATACAAATCAAATCCATAATGAGATATCACCTTATACCTGTTAGCATATCTATTATCAAAAAGACAAGGTATAACAAATATTGGCAAGGATGTGGAAAAAAGGAGCCTTGTGCACTGTTGTAGAGATGTAAATTGGTGGAGTCACTATGGAAAACAGTATGGAGTTTCCTCAGAAAATTAAAAATATAATTACTATACCATCTAGCAATGTATTTTGAGTATTTATCCAAAGAAAACAAATACACTAATTCAAATACATATATGAACCCACATGTTGCAGGATTATTTACAATAGCTAAGTTATGGAAACAAGCCAAGTGTCCAATGATTGGTGACTGGATAAAGAATTGGGGAATATGTAATTCAGTCATAAAAAGGAAGGAAATCCTGCCATTTGCAATAACATAGATGGGCCTTATGGGCATTATTCTAAGAGAAATGAGTAAGACAGAGAAAGACAATTACTGTAGATCTCTCTTATATGAAATCTAAAAAAACCCAAGATAATAGATATAAAGAACAGATTATTGGTGACTGCCAGAGGCAAGGGATGTGGGTGGAGAGATGGGTGATGGGGAGTATAAATTTATTAAAAAATAAAAAAATGATAAATTTAAACAATTTTAAAAGTGTTATTTTAATTTCTGTCAGATATGTTTAATTAAAGTGATGTTACTTTTGTCAGGGAAATAATCATTGAACTTTTTGTCTTTGGATACCAAGTGTTAAAATACATAGTTACAAATACCAAAATAATTTTGAATGGTAACATTACTATAAAGTTTAAATGGCCACTAATTTAAAATTTTATAATTTTACAGACTTTCTGATCTTCCTCTCTATTTCCAATAGTTATAGACAAAAGTAATGTTTTTGAAGCTCTTCATTTGGGGACAGGGAGCTTAAAGTATAAAAACATACACACTACACAAACAATATCAGGTGGGACATAACATTACTACATGAAATATGTATTTGATCTCACTCCATTAAACCATTTTGGTTTTTGGCTGCACAACCCTGCATTTTCGGGAGTGATATTGTGGAGTCCTAACCACTGGACTGTCAGGGAATTCCCAAATCCGTTAAACAATTTTGAACACTGCCATGAAGAATTTGTATGTATAATTATAAAAAAGTAATAGAAATATGAAAGTCTTTGGTGGCAAGATATGACGCTTTCACAAGGCTGCTATGTTACTCCATGAGAAAGTAAAGTATAATACAGTGAAAAAATTGTGAAACATTACATAACAATTTATAATAGATGTGTTCCCTTCCCTGATGTTCTGTGACCTAGTAGAATGAGACTAGTTGTGCAACAGTCTATCTCTAGTCTCTTTTATTTTTAAATTATGTAATGAAGGACTTAGATTAAACTATTTCCAGATCATGTTATGACTAAAAAAAAATCCCCTTTTTAAAATTAAACTTCAGAACTTTCTGTGTAAAATAAAAGTTTTCAAATTTAATAGGTCAAGAAATGAGTTTTTCTTCTAAAAAACTGAAGAAATGACAATGATTCTTTAATTAGATAAGAATTGACATTTATTTTATAATTAATTCTAGAAGTCTTTTATTTTTTCTTAAAAAAATAACTTATTTTACAAAAAAAAATTCACTGATTCATTGTTTACTTATTCAACACATATTTACATATTAGTTACTAGAAATTATGTTTTGGATCTGGTGATGTGGCAATAAATACAGTGGTTAAAAATATGTATGTGTAGAAAGAGCTATATAGATTTGGATATAGGTATGATATATATAGTTATATGTAATTATATGGAAAATACAAAGGGAATCAAGATGGGAAAGCAGATGAAGAGTCTTGCAGTGGTGGACATTGCCAATTTTAAATAGAGTAGCCAAGGAACACCTCCCTGAGATTAAGATAATTGAGCAAACACCTGATATATGTCTTAGAATGAGGCTTGTACATATCTATGAGAAGAGATTTAAGCAGAGAACAGCAAATACAAAGGCCAAGGTTGAAGTGTTTTTGTCTATGTCCAACAAGATAACTATTGTAGAGGATACAAAGGGGAGAATTGTAGCAGATAATGTCAGAGAGGGAGTGGGGCTAGGCCATTTGACACTTCGTAGTCTGTGGTAAAAGCTCTATTTTTGCTCTGAGAGAAATGGATTCCATTACAAATGACTTTGCAAAGGACTCATATGATATGGCATTATAAAAAGGATAATCTGACTCCTTTATTCCAAATAAACTCTAGGGATGTAATAATGGATGCAAGAGTATAACAGGGAAGAACAAGTCTGACTCCATACTGGATCTACTTCCTTTGTTGTAACCTTTCTGTTCTATTGTTAATTGCCTTTGCTTAGTCACACTAGCTCTGCACATAAGCACCCTAATTATTGAAAGAATTTTGCCCATAGCTTGAGATGTCCATAATAGCCCCTTCGCAGAAATTTTGCCTCCTTATGGAAATAAGGAAACGTGAACAAGAAAAGTAAGATTTGTCTTATCCACTTCTGCAGGGATATCATGACCAGACCAGAGTAATGAGTATACTGATCATGAGCAAAGACCTTTGGTAACCTCCCTTGACCCTGGCCAGCACCCAGATGCCTGCAGCTATTTCTTACCTCCAGACCTCACTCCTGCCCCTCCTGCTTTCACCTTTCTTAGCATAAAAGAAGCCTGTATTCTAACCCGAGCAAGATGTTTCTTTCGGACATTTTTCTACCATCTTCTCAGTTTACTTACTTTCTGAATGAGATCGCTATTCCTTGTCTCATCACCTTTTCTCTCTACTTAATTAACCTGTTGTGAGTGAGCAGCATGAGATTGGACTTGGTAACAGGGGGAACAATAAAGGAACTGTGACAATAATCCACACTGAAATGATGGCTTATGATGATAGTGGGGAAGATGAAAGCTTGTCAGATTTTGGATATGTTTGGAAAATGAAGCCAATATTATTTGGGATACAAAAAAAAAAGAGAGGAATGGAGGGAAAGTCCAGGGTATTTTTCCTGAGAAACATGAAGAATGGAGTAATCATTTACTGAAATTAAGACCATGGGTGGGATAGCATTAGGGGTCAGTATTGAATGTTTTGCATTTGAAATGTTTCTTATCTAACCAAGCACACCAATCAAATAGGCAGTTGAATATATAGGACTGTTTCAGAGGCAAGTTTCATACCAGTAATATTAAATCTGGGAGGTAACAGAAAATTAACGGCATTTAAAGCCATTAGACTAAATGAAATCACATAATGAGTGTAGACAGAGAGGTGGAGTGGCTCAAAGGCTGAGCTACTGAGCACACCAAAATTTGAAGGTCAGAGAGATGAAAAGGAATCATCCATGATGTCAGAGAAATACCAGAAGAGTGGAGTTTCTTCTAAGCCACTCAAAAAATGTTTCAGGTAAAAGGAAATAACACAGTCAAAGCTCAAGTAAGATGAGACTGAAAATTTAATATTGAATTTTGCAATATGGAACTCATTGGTGATTTTGACTAGAAAAGCTTTGTTGAGGAGGTGTGGGTTAATGACTGATTGAGTGGGTTAAGAGAAAATGTTGAGAGGAATTTGAAACAGGGAGTGAATATGATAACTGGGGATGAGGTTTTAAAATTAATACATTAACACATTTGTCTTGTGTTAATGCTAGTCAGGTAATCTGCTTAGATAAGTACTTAGGTCACAGAAGACAGTAAATATTTGTTGGACATGTGGACAAATAAATAAATAAAGGTCAAAAACTCAGTCTAACAAAATAGATCCATGTTTAGCCTTTGCCTTAAGGCCTAAAGTACCAGGACAAAAATGATCACAAGTTTCTTAGTTGGAAAAGTGTTTGAAAAGAAAGAAATTATAAGAACTTTTAAAGCTTCAGAAGTTTATCTATTATTGACCTGGATATTTCTTTGTTATTTCTAAGGCCCTGAACCACCCTTGAAGAGCCCACAAGTTATATTTCTCAGACTCCCATGCAAATCGTCTTTTTATTAATTTCTGCCAGTGCAGTTACAGGCAGGACCTTAGAAAGTGAGGGTATTGATGACAGTGACTGGAGGTTGCTTCAGGGGCATACTCTTTAACTAGTCCTAATTGGGGCAGATGAAATCCTTTTGGTAGTTCCAGTTTTGATGGTGATGACTAAATTGATTGACTCAGTGGTATCCCCTGGTGTCCTAGCACCACCACCAGCAGCTGTGCCTTCAGAGAAAGGTAAAAATATTCAACCTATGGAATCAAGACCATGAGTGGAAGCAGTTTCTCTATTTTTGGCTGGTAACCTATTTCTCCCTTTTACTCTGAGCCATTACATTTTTTCTCTCCATTTCTTTTCAATGAATCAGTAAGCAATTCCTTGTGTTAAATTCCTACAGATTAAATATCTAACATTTGTTTTCCTGACAAAACATGCATGTTAAAATTGCCAACTGCAAATTGAAAACATGCATTATAAAATTTTCATCTTTATACCTTGCTTATGTTTCTCTTGCTCTGGAATATCCTTATGAATTGTTTTCCTCTCTGAATTTAAATCTTAGGTACATTTAAACCTCTATTACTCTATTTGTGTATGTGTGTATGTGTGTGTGTGACAATTTCCAGGTAGTTCACATGGACATTTCCCTCGCTAATTTTTCGTGGCAGTCATTTGTTGAAATGTATAACATAGCAGTTATTAACCACAGGGTTCACACGTTAAAATACACTGTACACAGAGAAGCAAAATCTATACACCATTTTTTTTTTGCTGTATGCGGGCCTCTCACTGTTGTGGCCTCTCCCGTTGTGGAGCAAAGGCTCCGGACGCGCAGGCTCAGTGGCCATGGCTCACGGGCCCAGCCACTCCACGGCATGTGGGATCTTCCCGGACCGGGGCACAAACCCGTGTCCCCTGCATCCCTGTAATGGCAGGCATACTCTCAACCACTGCGCCACCAGGGAAGCCCTATATACCTTTTTGATTTTTAATGTTGATTGGATAAAGTATTTGTTAAGGTGAAAAATAATGTTCAATCCTATAAACTTTGTGTGATACAATAATTCAAAGAGTTCTTTCAGTAAAATTATTGGATTTCGATCTCTGGGTCCTCCCTCTCTTCACTCTCTCGCTGAAAATGCTGTTTGCTCTTAAAAGATCTTATAGGGATTGAGAAGAGATAGATTCCCAGATCCACACCGTATATTCCCTGGTATCCCCTTTAACATGATCTAAGCTGCTCCCTGAATGGTTGACTGCAGAGGTAAATATATTCCACACTCAGGCATTTTGTTGTCCACTGTAGCTAAAGTCTAAGGATGATTCACCTCATGTCCTTTTCTTCCTTTTGCTGGGAATGTCTTAGTTTCTAATCTAATTTATTGAGTCCATCTTTAAAACTCACTGAAAAACCATATGCTTCCTTACTTGTTGACCTTTTGGCATGATAACTGAAACCAACATAAATTTTCTTGACCCTGTTTTAAACAATACTGAGAATAAGCATGAGGAACTTAGCTACTTTCTCCAAGAAATTATTGCTATTGAACAATATGACTGTGTATAACCTGAAGTATCAATAGTTATTTAAGAAGACTAACATTTTGTTCAACACAGTTTGCTTTAAGACCCTCATCTCAGTGTGTTTACCAATTTAAAGCTACTATGTGATAATATCTTTCCTATTCCAAATAAAATAGTCTCTCTTAATTTCCCTCTTCTGAGATACAAATAAGATTCAGTCAAGATGGTATTCTCCCTTCTTACAGTATGTCTAATAAACTTAGCTGTGCCTGATCAAATGTTTCACTTTTTCCTAAGAGGTCTTATAGGGAATAAACAATTGATTCCTAGTTGGTCCCTTCATAGTCACTCTCTACATGCACTCTGCAGGGCAATATAGAAAATTCAGTGTCCCATATACAACACACAATAATAGAAGGGGACTTGAGAAAGCTAAATTCTGACCTAACTACTTCCTATCCACTCTGCACCAACAAGCTTAGTTTTATGTGACCACTTACACATCACTACCAGCAGCTATCAAGGCCGTTCTTTTCCAAAGCCCAACACTTAGTTTGACATAGCAATTCTTTTGTCTTTAAGTAATTCTCCCAACACAGCTAACAAATCTCTTTCCTTTGGACCAAAACTCAGAGAGAAGTCAGATTAGAATCATATTGTATTTTATAGCTTTTATTTGTCCTCCCTGTAATCTCTATGGTCAGAAATAAGGATACGTCTCTATTTTCTTTTTCTTTTTGACTTCCTTTAGACGAAACTCCATAGTTGACCAAGTCAGTCATCTGATGGGCTCAAGGGAGAGTTTTGTGGTTACAAATCTTGAGAGTGAGGATTTATTAATTTGCTCCTTTTCCTAGATCAGTGGTTTTCTAGAAGGAATAATTTTGCCCTTTGAAGATATTTTGCAATGTCTGGAGATAGATTGTCATGATTTGGGGGATACTATAGGTATCTGCTGGTAAACATCCTTTAATGCACAGGATAGCCCACAACAACAAAGAATTATCTAGCACAAAATGTCAATAGTGCTGAGGTTGAGAAACCCTTTTCTAGACAATATCATCCTCTCTTAAAATATTTCATTAGTAAATACATTTATATACAGTAATAATTTTTCTTTTACTTTAAAGGCAATGGGTAAGACACATTGTTTATTCATTCATATATATATATATATATATATATATATATATATATATATTTATTTTTATCTACTGCAACTGAAATATGGGTGTATCAAAATGATTATAATGTACTTCTGTTTACAAAAGTCTTTCCAGAGAAGCACTTCTTACTCTGCAATACAATTTAGTAAGTATTTATTACATATCTACTATGTATAAGCATTATTGGATGAACCAAATATGTCTAAATAAAAGTTTCTTTGAATCCAGAGGCTTAAAACCAGTGAGACCTACTCTAATTAAAGAACTGTAATTAAGATTTTAAACATTATATGAAAGGAGAGGGGAGCAAAGGATTAATTCTTGCTGGGAAATTGTGGGAAGGCCTTATTCATAGCTGTAGGATTTAAGTAAGCTGGGAAATAATGTAAAAGTATTAAAAAAAAAAACAGAACTTGCTGACAAATGCAGCCATATAAATTCCATGGTAAAGATGAGTTTATTCTAATCATCTTAACTCATTTAATATGCTCCATCTAAGAAGTGAGGATTAAGAAGAGATTTAAAGGATTTTTTTTTTTAATGGTAAATTGTCATCTGGGTACTGGAGATTGTCTTCAAATATATGGTTGCACATGAAAATAAGCATGGTAAATGGAAGCAAACTTGGACATGCATAAACATGGAATATTTGAATTTCAGATTGGTTGTTTTTACATGTTGTATACTAATTATTCATTTTGCATTTTCTTTGGCAGTGCAAATTGAAAACATTTGCTTAATCAGCAATATATGTACATCATAAGACTTTTATCTTCTTGGAAACCAAGATTTGTTTTAATTACACATTAATTAGATCTCTTTGGTTCTATCCAGTTATAATGATGATTTATTTATAGGGGGTTTTGTTTGGAGGATTTTTGTTAAGATCTTCTTTTTACCTTATATAGCTAAAATTACAAAGATACTGCTAAATTAATATATTTACACTATTTATTTTCCATGTTGCAAACTTTGACAAGAAGCAGTGTGAAAGGAAAATGTTCTCCTTAGGTGCTATTAAAGGTCATCAGCAACTTTCTTAAAGGTCAACAGTTTGTCTCCATATGAGCAAATTTCCGTTATCTTAGACACACTCTGCAATTGGCATGCCATGTTACTTTCTGTATTATGCCTGACTATTCAAGCCAAAAAAAAAAAGAAAAGATAAAAAAAAGCTCACTTGCAAGGTCCATTAGATTGTTTCTAGATGGGAGACCTATAAGTTAATTATAGCCTTCAGGAAAATTTTAAGCCATATTTGTTTATTTTGTATTACATAATTTGAAAAATGAATTACTTATCAACTTCAATTTGTACTCTGAAAATTTAAACATTTATATTGAAACTATTGTATTTGTTCTTTTAATATTCTATTTTCAAAATTGTGACAACTTTTGAGTCTGAGATTTGTAATATTAAAAGTGATATTAAATTAAAAATAATCTTATTTATAAGAGAATATGTTTTTGTAGTCAAATACTACATGAATAACAACCTGCATCTTTAAAACAATATTGCTGAAGAAAGCATCGTTTTTAACAACTAGTTTTTATTACCTAACATAAATTTCATATTGATTTTAAATTATTTTAACACAAAATATTTGGCAAGATTAGAAAACAGTCATTCCTGAATGTTTATATAATTTTTCTAGGTTCCATAGGAAGGTATTTGTCATTCTGAAATGTCAGTTTCTTAATGAGTCAGTATGTTATTTTCTGAAATATGTGTGATTTTTGACACCCAAGACATTTCTACATATGACTAGCAGAGTGGACTCATTCCTAGTCCACTAGTCAATAATATTCATTCTAGATATTCAGTGATAAATACTCAAGAAAGTAACTGAATTACTCAAGGATAAATCTTCCCTATTCATGATAAAATTAACAGATGTGTCCACAATATAGATATTTGTTTTACATGTATGCTGTGACTGATGTTGACATTAAAGACACATTGGTTTTTCAGGTCTCCAGGTGAACCACATCAAACAGACTCAGAGTTTCTGAAAAGGTAACCTATATCATGAAAAAAATCAACATTTTTGGAAACAAACTAATTATTGTATGACTAGAATCTTTTCAATCAAAATTTTTGCAAATGCAAAGATGAGGTAACACATAGTGTAATAAATAACCTTAGTGATTCAAAATAATTAACTTAGAACAAAATGGTAACTTGAGTTATGTGAGTACCAGCCTCAGCTGAGTGGCTCAATTGTAATTAAGCACCATTTTCAGACTAGATTTAAGAAAGGTAATTTAAATGAAATTGAGCATAATCGCAAAATAGTTAAATAGGAGAAAGTGGTTGAGTCTTAGTTACTTGCTGTTAGAATCAGAAGAAACAAAGGCTTTCTTATTCACCATTAATAGAGTCAACTACCCCCTTCCTTTTCAGTGTTACCATCGGACCTAGTTATTTAATGATTTTCATGAGAGTTCTGCATGGTCTCCATTATCACACATGTTTACTAAATACACCAATAAAACAACTTGAATTTTCAGCATTATACCTCATGAGGTCACTCAGTTTTAGGTGCAGGCTTCACTTCAGACTTAAGCCTCTCAGCTGACAAAATAACTGTATACTTATAGAATGGACAGCAGTGTAATATGAGGATATTATTTTCCTTTTTTTATTACACATGAATAGTCAAAGCAGTAAAATACATTTCCCTTTCTTGCTAATTCTATAGTTCCTATGACAAATAGCATTTTGCTTATTGTCATCTAAAATGTATGTATGCATACACAAATATTCACAGATAAACATATACACAAATATATGGAAAATATTAGAGATAATTGTGGTATTAGATAGGCATTTTTGTTTTGTTCTCATTTGAATTACTTTATTTGAGTAAGATAGAATAGATCTATTGAATTCCTACATGTTCTATTCTTACCAAAAAAGTTTTAAGAGAAACTATTTATATGGACAGTTACTGCTGTGCTTTGTTCAACACTCAAGCATCATGAATAGTAGCAGGCGGGAAACAGATACTTTGACATAACTCCTACATGCTATCTTGGATCTTCTTGTTCTTCCAAATAAAATATTGTAATGTGGACTCACCTCTAAAAATAAATATAATTTAACATGAATAAAATGGTAAATACATAATATGATTTAAATAGACCAAGAAATATATATTAAAATCATTTCATTTATTATTATTGTGTTCATTAAACAGAGCAAGCAAGCACAATTTAAAATATCATTCCTATAAATGATGTTTCTTCAGAGTATTTTTTCAAAGGTATATAGAAATAGTATCAAAGCACCATTGCCTCTGGCTTGTATTTACTTATGACAACTTCAGAGTACAATGAATTTAAATGAATGCAAATAATAATACCGATGCAATGCAATAAATTAAAAGATAACAGGCCCAAAGCAGTTTTTTGAAATTCAAGTGCATTTTCTTAGAATACTTGAAAAACAAAACTTAGAACAGGCTGCAAATAATTTAATTTGTAGTTCATTAAAGGCAAATTATTAGATTTTCTTTTACATTTCTTAAATGTTTACGTTTGCAATATAAGAATATATTTTAAATATATTAAATATATATTAAATATATTAAAATATATTTTAAAAATGTGTGGCATATATTACTTCACTTTTCAAAGTAAGTCTTGCATAGTTGAAATAATCTGCATGTCTGTTGGGCTTTCACTGACTGAAGCTTTACTGAAAACTAGAATACTCATTGACTAAATTCATGAAATATAGGGTTGAATCTTACGATTTTTCTCTGCCTCTGTAAGTAACATCTACTATACATAAATCCATGTTACACTATTAATTATATGTATAATTCAATGATTATTTGCACAACTCTGGAGTTAGTTAACTGGGCATGAAAACTTGTTCCATCCCTCACTAGCAGTTTATGAACAGAATTTCCCTGAAAATGGTTCTTTATCTGTAAAATATAGATAAAAATTGTACCTACTATTGTTATAAATATTACCTAAGGTAATAAATGTAAAGCATTTAAAATAGCATGTAGCATATTGCAAATGCAAAATAAATATTAGCAGTATTTTATTTCAATTTTTAAATTTAAATTTTATTATTAAATATTGTTTGAGGTGGTATGTCCAAATGAGGAGTCCTTGTAAGTAGAGCACATATCCAGGTGGCTAGTTAAAATGTTGTTCTTTGTCTTTGACAGGTATAACTGTAGAGTCCAAGAAGAACAAAACTAAGACGTATACTATAAGAAGTCATACTGTGTGAGTAGAATAGGGGGTCAAGACAAATCACATAGAAAAAGTAATATTTAAAAGAAGAGTTACAGAGAATTAATTACACAGGAAAATTGGTATGAAGGAGGAAGGAAATAATGATATTGAATGAGTAACAAGCAGTAGAGGAGTCACAGAGGCAAGAGAAACCCAGAACCTGTGAAAAACTCAAAGTTCATTTTGGGATACAGAATATGAGAAAGAAAATGGAAACAGATGCTGCAATTTCAAATTATCTAAAATTTGCCATTCAGGAAATAGGATGTTTCTGAGTGAAATTACACACAGAGGGAAATTGTTAAATTGCAAGTATCTGTCGTGGTAGTGTATGAAATATTTGTAAATCACTTGGACAAAGGATCAAGAGAAATGCATGGGTTCAAAAGGTATTTAGAAAGTAGAGTAGAATCTACCAGGAAAGTGGATATCGGTATTGACAAAGAGAGAAAAAAAAAAGAAATATTACAAATATATTCCCTTGGACAAAGGTTGAAAGATATTCAGTGTTGGAAAAGAAGTATACCAGCATTGAGGAGTTACATAAATTTCTGGTGGAGATTTCAGGGGTTCCTTGCTTGTACTGAGATATTATATGTATATATATGTTTGGGGTAAACATCAAATAAGATCTAATTGAATCTATGGGAAGAATCAGCAAATCAAATTGAGAATCAACTCTCACACATGCGTTGATAAATCCATAGGATTGTAGTGTCAAAATCCAATAGAACAGAGTATCTAAAGAAGGAAAATATAAGAAGGTTAAATAATGCTCTGCTTCCTCTGATTTCTTTACCTGGATTAATTCAAGTTACTCTCACTATAATTCAGTAAGGCATGTGTCAATATAAGCAAAAGATAGTTAACTTGCCCAAAGTCACAGATGCTTTGTGTCTGGTTTGGAATTTACCCAGAGCTCTTGGAACCAACCCCTATACTATAACGTGTACACAAAATTTCTCTCTCTCCCTCTCTCTCTTTCTCTCTCTCTGTCACAGACACACACACACACACACACACAAACACAACTCTTGTAGGTGTTCAACCTGTGCTGTTAAGACAGATCTACTTGAAGCATATCTAAAAACCCAGGCTTCTCTTAATCCACCATATTTAGAATGTGGCATTTATCCATGTGTCAAGATAGCAAATTTGCTCCACAGGTGAGGGAGATGGAGAAGAAACAGATAAAGTTATATTCTAAATGCTGCTAAACCAAAACAAAACAAAATGTCATTCCTACCTACATCCATTACCACATTGAGAAAAAGGAAGCTAGAAAATTAAGTCTTAATGCTTAGTAGCTATATAAATAACTGAATATTATTATAGTACCTGAAGAGAGAAAATGAATATTTGTGGATACCAAGAAGTTTCAATATCCATATTTCCAAATAATATGCTTATGCTCAATTCTAATTTTAGGTTTTGCTTATTTATTTTTACTATGTAAAGTGAGCAATTAGCTTTCTGGCAAACTAACCTTTCCATCCCATCCCTATCTTTCCAAAATGGTTAAACCATACATTTTGTTTTATCAATAATCAGTATATACATCATTATGATAATGTAGACATTATCCATATCTGAGCCATATCAGAGATAAAAGACTTTCTTTTACAGTATTCTATTTTCCTGGAGCTGATAACATACTCTTTGTGTTCTTACTTGGTACCATTAATCCAGTCAGCCACCCTCAATTTCTCTGACCAAAATGTAAACAGCAGATATTATGTCAATTTCATCTACATGGGGACATGCTTCTAGAGCTTTTGGTCCCCTTGCTGTAAT
Organism: Lipotes vexillifer; assembly: GCF_000442215.2. Classification (NCBI taxonomy): domain Eukaryota; kingdom Metazoa; phylum Chordata; class Mammalia; order Artiodactyla; family Lipotidae; genus Lipotes; species Lipotes vexillifer. The sequence continues at coordinate 4,102,698 of NW_006787679.1, forward strand.
CAGGATTGATTGCTCCCTAGGTCTGCAGCACAGAAATTTTATTGTGATTTCCCATCATAAGTACACTGGGAATCTCCTCAATTCTTTACTATTTGAATATCTTTCTTTTGAGATCTCGGAACTTTCCTGTTACTTTATTTCTTACTGTGGTGAAGTAGCTTCTCAAACCTCTGTTTGTTTCTAAATATCTGATAATTTGCTTATGTCTATTAATCCTTATAGTGATTCGGTGTTTAACTAGGTATAGATGCATAGTACAAATAATTTGCCCTGAGTTAGAAACAGTATCAACATTTGGGAAGTGAAATGCCATTCTGATTATTGAGCCATTGCCTAGACTATTGTTGATTGTTCTTTTTTTTTTCTTCCCCTGGAAGATTTTATAATGTTACTTTTGAAACTTGCATTTTGAAATTTCAGTTATTAAGTTTTAATGTAGATCTTTTATCATCCATTTTACTGAGCATACATTGAGTCCTATCAATGTTGAAAAATATATTGTTTTAATTAGTTCAAGAAGGAAAAACACAAGCAATATATTTGGGAAGAAATTGGCAAGCAACTATCTACAAAATGTTTCTGGGCTCAGTCAAGGTAAAAGTCAATATGTTTCAAGCCTTACATAACAAATTATTCTTCTGGGGTTTAAACTTCTCTAGTATACAGAACAAGATAGATGGTTTCCTGATTCTTTTTAAAAAGTTACCATCATATAGATGTCTAAAAGCCTGCCACAAAGATAAAAGGAACTCAAGCTTATATATAGAAGCAGAAGTACTAAAACACCAATTTGAGTGAATCATCTCCAACATTTTATAAAAATGTTAAGACATTAAGTACAAGCAAGGTAATTGGCAGGGATGTAAATAAAGTAGTGTATTAATAAATATATCATATTTAATCATTAGCAGAGAAAAAGAGTGGAAGTAAAATGTGAACTTTTCAATAGATGCTGAATAGATAAATTGATAAATTTCACCATTAAGATGAAAACCTATAATAAATTAACCACCTTGGCAACCACACCTTCCCCAGAAGTCAGCTGACATCTAATTTCACCTTGTTTGTTCTCTTTCTTTAATATAATAAAAATACATGTCCATTTGAAATCTACACATACCATCACATTTAGATTTGAGGGCTTGGAGAAATTTCCTTTAAAATCACGTGTGGCACGGCCTTTCTAAATGTTACCTCAAAGTTAGAAACTTTAATGAGTCATAGTGCTGACTACTTTGGTAGACACTGTTAGTTGCTTACTCAAAGCTACTTCTCCCACCACTTCAAATCTCATTATTACAGGATTCTCTGAATCCCAGTCTTTGCTACTGAGATCTGAGGTATTGCAGAAATATAAAGTTGTCTCTTAGTATCAGAGGTGATTTGTTCCAGGAACCCAGGCAGATACCAAAATCTGAGCATGCTCATGTCTCTTATATAAAATGGGGTAGTATTTACATATAACTTACACACATCATCCCATCCATTTAAAATCATCCCTAGTTTGGTTATAATATAAATATAATATAACAACAATACAAATGCTATGTAAATAGTTGTCAGCACAAGGCAAATTCAAGTTTTGCCTTTTAGAATTTTCTGGATTTTTTTTTCTATTATTCTTGATCTGCAGTTGGTTGAATCTGGGAATGTGGGATGGAGGATCAACTGTACTGTAACAAAGATGGAAAAATCTTGTCAGAATGCTGTTACCACCACCACTAAACTCATTTACTTTGCTGTAAGCTATCATCATCTTTCTGCCATCATCACTTTCTGCCATTACTTCTACTAGAAATATTGTTGTTGGAGAATAGGCTTATAAAATATTTTAAGCATTTTAATTGTTTGTTTCAGTCATATGCTTACAAATAGGAAGTCCAAATCCATTAGTAAAGTCAATAAATTTATATAAATTAAATCATATAGTATACTTTATGTGATTTTGTTTATACGTTTTTGGAATCTGGCTCCTGGCACTCAGCACACTCTTTTAAGATGTAATCATGTTGTTGCATGTTTCAGGAGCACATTTGTTTTTTACACCTGAGTATTAAATATTATATGAATAAGCCACAATGCATCCAATTCCTACTGATTTATATTGTTACCAGTTTATTGGTTATTATCAATAATGCTACTGGGTAGACACCAGTTCTCTGTGTCTTGGATAAATACCTAGAAGTGAAATTTCTGGATTATAGGATAGATATATGTTTAAATTTTTAAGAAACAACAAACAATTTTCCAAAGCAGTTTTATAATTTTATACTTCTGACAGCAATGTATGAGAATCACAGTCCTTTCCAGTATTTGGACATTTTCATCGTTTTTTTAAACAATTTTAGTGAGTGCATGTCTTTGCTCCATTATGATTTAAACATTTTTATTTCTCTGATAACTAATTCTGTTGAGAACTTTTTTCACATTCTTCCTTACCACTTCCTTACCACTTTCATATTCTCCCTTACCACATTGTTCAAGGAGTCGAAAATCTGTGATTCCCCAAAAACTTAGCTACTAATAACCTGCTGTTGACCAAAAACCTCATCAATAACATAAATAGTTGATTAACATTTTTGTATGTTATCTGTATCACATACTGTATTCTTACAGCAAATTATGTTATAGACAAATGCTATTTAGAAAATCACAAAAAGAAATATATTAGTACAAACTTAAAATATTAAATTTATCATTGAGTATTAAAAGCCTAGAATATTATTATTAGAAATTTTTCTAGATAGAATAAATTTATTAAATCTAAAAAAATAATAAACTGCAAAAATTTATTTGTAAAAGGATGCATATTGAAGCATTTTTCCCAATATGTATGACCTGGCACCAATTGAAATCAATAGTAGACTGCTTAACATTTTCAACCATTAATATTATGGAATGTTGTCACATCACTAAAATGGTGGTGTAGAAAAATTTTGAATGCAGAAATAAAGTTATGATATATTTGCATGGAAAATATGAAGAAAATCAATAATGTACTATGAACTAATTTTTCTAAATACATATATAACTGTTAGATTACCTACCAAAATATGACTCTTCTTGGTGTTTACTTCTAGTTTTTTTCCAATACCTGTGTTTTTGCAATTTATAAATATTTTCAAATTAAAAGTAATTTTTACTATGAAAGAAGCTGTATTAATGTATACATAATCATTTTCAGTCCTATGTTCACAATTTATTTTCCAATTGAATAAAACTGTAAAGTCACTAGGATGTCTATAATACTTCTCATGCATATTCCAGTTGCATCTGCTGAATTAAACCCATACATTTCAGGTACCATAAGTGACATGCAGATTTCTAAACTAACTACATATTTATATATTTTCACAACATTCTTTCCTTCCTATTTTTTATAATTATATTTTAAAAGCTATTATATTCACATATATGCAGATAAACATGCTTCCTTTAAGAGGCATTTCATTCAATCATCAGGCAGAATTAATTGCTTCTATTGTATTTCATGTTATGGAAGAGCCACGTGACGTTAGTTATTCATAAGAATTGCAGTTTTTTAGGCCTAATTGAGTTTTATATATATATATTTTTTTATTGCTTTACAATGGTGTGTTAGTTTCTGCTTTATAACAAAGTGAATCAGTTATACATATACATATGTTCCCATATCTCTTCCTTCTTGCATCTCCCTCCCTCTCACCCTCCCTATCCCACCCCTCCAGACGGTCACAAAGCACCAAGCTGATCTCCCTGTGTTATGCGGCTGCTTCCCACTAGCTATCTACCTTACATTTGGTAGTGTATATATGTCCATGCCTCTCTCGTGCTTTGTCACAGCTTACCCTTTGCCCTCCCCATATCCTCAAGTCCATTATATAGTAGGTCTGTGTCTTTATTCCTGTCTTACCCCTAGGTTCTTCATGACATTTTTTTTCTTAGATTCCATATACATGTGTCAGCATATGGTATTGGTTTTTCTATTTCTGACCCACTTCACTATGTATGAAAGACTCTATGTCCATCCACCTCACTACAAATAACTCAATTTCATTTCTTTTTATGGCTGAGTAATATTCCATTGTATATATGTGCCATATCATCTTTATCCATTCATCCGATGATGGACACTTAGGTTGTTTCCATCTCTGGGCTATTGTAAATAGAGCTGCAATGAACATTTTGGTACATGACACTTTTTGAATTATGGTTTTCTCAGGGTATATGTCCAGTAGGGGGATTACTGAGTCACATGGTAGTTCTAATTGTAGTTTTTAAGGAAGCTCCATACTGTTCTCCATAGTGGCTGTACCAATTCACATTCCCACCAGCAGTGCAAGAGTGTTCCCTTTTCTCCACACCCTCTACAGCATTTATTCTTTCTAGATTTTTTGATGATGGCCATTCTGACTGGTGTGAGATGATATCTCATTGTAGTTTTGATTTGCATTTCTCTAATGATTAATGATGTTGAGCATTCTTTCATGTGTTTGTTGACAATCTGTATATCTTGTTTGGAGAAATGTCTATTTAGGTCTTCTGCCCATTTTTGGATTGGGTTGTTTGTTTTTTTTGTTATTGAGTTGCATGAGCTGCTTATGAATTTTGGAGATTAATCCTTTGTCAGTTGCTTCATTTGCAAATATTTTCTCCCATTCTGAGGGTTGCCTTTTGGTCTTGTTTATGGTGTCCTTTGCTGTGCAAAAGCTTTGAAGTTTTATTAGGTACCATTTATTTATTTTTGTTTCTATTTCCATTTCTCTAGGATGTGGGTCAAAAAGGATCTTGCTGTGATTTATGTCACAGAGTGTTCTGCCTCTGTTTTCCTGTAAGAGTTTGATAGTTTCTGGCCTTACATTTAGGTCTTTAATCCATTTTGAGCTTATTTTTGTGTACAGTGTTAGGGAGTGATCTAATCTCATACTGTTATATGTACCTGTCCAGTTTTCCCAGCACCACTTATTGAAGAGGCTGTCCCTTCTCCACTGTACATTCCTGCCTCCCTCCTTTATCAAAGATTAGGTGACAGTATGTTTGTGGGTTTATCTCTGGGCTTTCTATCCTGTTCCATTGATCTTTCTGTTTTTGTGCCAGTACCATACTGTCTTGATTACTGTAGCTTTGTAGTATAGTCTCAAGTCAGGGAGCCTGATTCCTCCAGCTCCATTTTTCGTTCTCAAGATTGCTTTGCTATTCAAAATTTGCTCTTTTGCTATTTCTGTTTCCATACAAATTGTGAAATTTTTTGTTCTATTTCTGTGAAAAATGCCAGTGGTAGTTTGATAGGGATTGCTTTGAATCTGTAGATTGCTTTGGGTAGTAGAGTCATTTTCACAATGTTGATTATTCCAATCCAGGAACATGGTAAATCTCTGCATCTATTTGTATCATCTTTAATTTCTTTCATCAGTGCCTTATAATTTTCTGCATATAGGTCTTTTTTCTCCTTAGGTAGGTTTATTCTTGATATTTTATTCTTTTTGTTGCAATGGTAAATGGGAGGGTTTTCTTGATTTCAATTTCAAATTATTCATCATTAGTGTATAGGAATGCCAGAGATTTCTGTGCATTAATTTTGTATCCTACTACCTTACCAAATTCATTGATTAGCTCTAGTAGTTTTCTGGTGACATCTTTAGGATTGTCTGTGTATAGTATCATGTCATCTGCAAACAGTGAGAGCTTTAATTCTTCTTTTCCGATTTGGATTCCTTTTATTTCCTTTTCTTCTCTGATTTCTGTGGCTAAAACTTCCAAAACTATATTGAATAAGAGTGGTGGGAGTGAGCAACCTTGTCTTGTTCCTTATCTTCATGGAAATGCTTTCAGTTTTTCACCATTGAGGACGATGTTGGCTGTGAGTTTGTAATATGTGACCTTTATTATGTTGAGGAAAGTTCCCTCTATGCCTCCTTACTGCAGAGTTTTTATCATAAATGGTGTTGAATTTGTTCGAAAGCTTTCTCTGCATCTATTGAGATGATCATATGGATTTTCTCCTTCAATTTATTAATATGGTGTATCACTTTGATTGATTTGTGTATATTGAAAACTCCTTGCATTCCTGGAATAAAACCAACTTGATCATATTGTATGAATCTTTTAATGTGTTGTTGGATTCTGTTTGCTTGTATTTTGTTGAGGATTTTTGCATCAGTGTTCATCAGTCTGTAGTTTTCTTTCGTTGTGACATCCTTGTCCGGTTTTGGTATCAAGCTGATGGTGGCCTCGTAGAATCAGTTTGGGATTGTTCCTCCCTCTGCTATATTTTGGAAGAGTTTGAGAAGGATAGGTGTTAACTCTTCTCTAAATGTTTGATAGAATTCACCTGTAAAGCTTTCTTGTCCTGGGCTTTTTTTTGTTGCAAGATTTTTAATCACAATTTCAATTTCAGTGCTTGTGATTAGTCTGTTCATATTTTCTATTTCTTCCTGATTCAGTCTTGGCAGGTTGTGCATTTCTAAGAATTTGTCCATTTCTTACAGGTTGTCCATTTTATTGGCATAGAGTTGCTTTAGTTATCTCTCATGATCTTTTGTATTTCTGCAGTGTCAGTTGTTACATCTCCTCTTTCTTTCCTAATTCTATTGATTTGAGTCTTCTCCCTTTTTTTCTTGATGAGTCTGGCTAATGTTTTTTTCAATTTTGTTTATGATCTCAAAGAACCAGCTTTTAGTTTTATTGATCTTTGCTCTTGTTTCCTTCATTTCCTTTTCATTTATTTCTGATCTGATTTTTATGATTTCTTTCCTTCTTCTAAATTTGGGTATTTTTTTGTTCTTCTTTCTCTAATTAATTTAGGTGCAACGTTAGGTTTTTTATTTGAGATATTTCCAGTTTCTTAAGGTAGGATTGTATTTCTATAAACTTACCTCTTAGAACTGCTTTTGCTGCATCCCATAGGTTTTCAGTTGTCGTGTCTCCATTGTCATTTGTTTCTAGGTATTTTAAAAATTTCCTCCTTGATTTCTTCAGTGATCACTTTGTTATTAAGTACTGTATTGTTTACCCTCCATGTGTTTGTATTTTTTATAGATCTTTTCCTGTAATTGATATCTAGTCTCATAGCATTGTGGTCGGAAAAGATACTTGATACAATTTCAATTTTCTTAAATTTGCCGAGGCTTGATTTGTCACCCAAGATATGATCTATCCTGGAGAATGTTCCATGAGCACTTGAGAAAAATGTGTATTCTGTTGGTTTTGGATGGAATGTCCTATAAACATGAATTCAGCCCATCTTGTTTAAGGTATCATTTAAAGCTTGTGTTTCCTTATTTATTTTCATTTTGGGTGATCTGTCCATTGGTGAAAGTGGGGAGTTAAAATCCCCTACTATGAATGTGGTACTATCAATTTCCTCTTCTATGGCTGTTAGTATTTGCCTTATGTATTGAGGTGCTCCTATGTTGGGTGCATAAATATTTACAATTGTTATATCTTCTTCTTGGATCAATCCCTTGATCATTATGTAGTGTCCTTCTTTGTCTCATGTAATAGTCTTTATTTTAAAGTCTATTTTGTCTGATATGAGAATTGCTACTCCAGCTTTCTTTTGGTTTCCATTTGCATGGAATATTTTTTTCCCACCCGTTACTTTCAATCTGTATGTGTCTCTAGGTCTGAAGTGGGTCTCTGTTAGACAATATACATATATATGGGTCTTGTTTTTGTATCCATTCAGCCAATCTCTGTTGTTTGGTGGGAGCATTTAGTCCATTTATATTTAAGGTAATTATTGATATATATGTTCCTATTCTCATTTTCTTAATTGTTTGGGGTTCATTATTGTAGTTCTTTTCCCTCTTTTGTGTTTCTTCCCTAGAGAAGTTCCTTTAGCATTTGTTGTAAAGCTGGTTTGGTGGTGCTGAACTCTCTCAGCTTTTTCTTGTCTGTGAAGGTTTTAATTTCTCTATCAAATCTGAATGAGATCCTTGCTGGGTAGAGTAAATGTGGTTGCAGGTTTTTCTCCTTCATCACTTTAAGTATGTCCTACCAGTACCCTCCGGTTTGCAGAGCTTCTGCTGAAAAATCAGCTGTTAACCTTATGGGGATTCCCTTGTGTGTTATTTGTTGTTTTTCCCTTGCTGCTTTTAATATGTTTTCTTTGTATTTAATTTTTGACAGTTTGATTAATATGTGTCTTGGCATATTTCTCCTTGGATTTATCCTGTATGGTACTCTCTGTGCTTCCTGGACTTGATTAACTATTTCCTGTCCCATATTAGGGAATTTTTCAACTATAATCTCTTCAAATATTTTCTCAGTCCCCTTCTTTATCTCTTCTTCTTCTGGAACCCCTATAATTCGAATGTTGGTGCATTTAATGTTGTCCCAGAATTCTCTGAAAATGTCCTCAGTTCTTTTCATTCTTCTTTCTTTATTCTACTCTGCAGTAATTATTTCCACTACTTTATCTTCCAGGTCACTTATCTGTTCTTCTGCCTCAGTAATTCTGCTATTGATCCCATGTAAAGTATTTTTATTTTCATTTACTATGTTGGTCATTGTTTTTTGTTTCATCTTTAGTTCTTCTAGGTTTTTGTTAAATGTTTTTTGCATTTTCTCTATTCTAGTTCCAAGGTTTTGTATCATATTTGCTATCATTATTCTGAATTCTTTTTCAGGTAGACTGCCTACTTCCTCTTCATTTGTTAGGTCTGGTTGGATTTACGTTGTTCCTTAATCTGCTGTGTGTTTTTCTGTCTTCTCATTTTGCATATCTTACTCTGTTTGGGGTCTCCTTTTTGCAGGCTGCAGGTTCATAGTTCTTGTTGTTTTTGGTGTCTGTCCCCTGTGGCTAAGGTTGGTTCAGTGGGTTATGTATGCTTCCTGGTGGAGGGGACTAGTGCCTGTGTTCTGGTGAATGAGACTGGATCTTGTCTTTTTTCTGGGCAGGTCCACGTCTGGTGTTATGTTTTGGCATGTCTGTGGACTTATGATTTTCAGCAGCCTCTCTGATAATGGATGGGGTTTTGTTCCTGTCTTGCTAGTTGTTTGGCATAGGGTGTCCAACACTGTAACTTGCTGGTCATTGAATGAAGCTGGGTCTTGGTGTTGAGTTGGAGATCTCTGGGAGATTTTCACAGTTTGATATTATGTGGGGCTGGGAGGTCTCTTCTTGACGAGTGTTCTGAAGTTGGCTCTCCCACCTCAGAGGCACAGCACTGACTCCTGCCTGGAGAACCAAGAGTCTTTCATCCACACATCTCAGAATAAAAGTGAGAAAAAGTAGAAAGAAAGTATTAGTAGAAGCAGCAACAAAGAAAGAAAGAAAGAGAGAAAGAAAGAAACAAGGAAACAAAGAAAGAAGGAGGGAGGAAGGAAGGGAGGGAGGAAGGAGAGATGGAAGGAAAAAAATAACAAAAGAAGATGAAGTAAAATAAATAAAGATAGCATATAATAAAGTTGCTAAAATAAAAAATAATTATTAAGAGAAAAAAATGGATGGATAGAACCATAGGACAAATGGTGGAAGCAAAACTATACAGACAAAATCTCACACAGAGGCATACACATACACACTCACAAAAACAGGAAAAGGGGAAAAAATCATAAATCTTGCTCTCAAAGTCCATCTCCTCAATTTGGGATGATTTGTTGTCTAAAGAAGGGAAGGAGGAAAGAAAGAAAGAAAGAAAGAAAGAAAGAAAGAAAGAAAGAAAGAAAGAAAGAAAAAGGAAGAACGAAAGGATATAAAGTAAACTAAAATAAAGTTATTCAAATAAAAAATTATTAAGAAAAAAATTTTAAAAAAAAGAAAAACGCATGGATAGAACCCTAGGACAAATGGTGGAAGCAAAGCTATACAGACAAAATCTCACACAGAAGCATACACATACACACTCACAAAAACAGGAAAAAGGGAAAAAAATCATAAATCTTGCTCTCAAAGTCCACCTCCTCAATTTGGGATGTTTTGTTATCTATTCATGGATTCCATAGATGCACGGTACATCAAGTGGATTGTGGAGATTTAATCCACTGCTTCTGAGGCTGCTGGGAGAGATTTCCCTTTCTCTTCTTTGTTCTCACAGCTCCCTGTGGCTCAGCTTTGGATTTGGCCCCGCCTCTGCGTGTAGGTCATCAGAGGGCATCTGTTCTTCGCTCAGACAGGATGGGGTTAAAGGAGCAGTTGCTTCAGGGACTCTGGCTCACTGAGGACAGGGGGAGGGAAGGGCATGGAGTGTGGGGCAGGCATACGGCAGCGTTCTCCCAGGGAAGTTACCCCTGGATTCCGGGACCCTGGCAGTGGAGGGTTGCACAGGCTCCCTGGAATTGGGGTGTGGATAGTGACCTGTGCTAGCACACAGGCTTCTTGGTGGCAGCAGCAGCAGCCTTAGCATCTCATGCATGTCTCTGTGGTCCATGCTTTTAGCTGCAGCTTGCGCCCATCTCTGGAGCTCCTTTTAGCATATCTCTTAATCCCCTCTTCTCACGCATCAGGAGACAAAGAGGGACGAAAAAGTCTCTTGCCTCTTTGGCAGGTCCAGACTTTTCCCCGGACTCCCTCCCGGGCTAGTCGTGGTGCACTAATCCCATGCAGGCTGTGTTCACGCTGCCAACCCCAGTCCTCTCCCTGCACTCTGACCTAAGCCCAAGCCTCAGCTCCCAGCCCCACCTGACCTGGTGGGTGAGCAGACAAGCCTCTCGGGCTGGTGAGTGCCAGTCGGCACCGATCCTCTGTGCTGGAATTTCTCCACTTTGCTCTCCACAACCCTGTTCCTGTGCTCTCCTCTGTGGTTCCAAAGCACTCCTCCTCCACCACCCGCAGTCTCTGCCCACGAAGGGGCTTCCTAGTGTGTGGAAACCTTTCCTCCTTCACAGCTCCCTCCCACTGGTGCAGGTCCCGTCCCTATCTTTTCGTCTCTGTTTATTCATTTTTCTTTTTCCCTACCCAGATACGTGGGGACTTTCTTTCCTTTTGGGAGGTCCGAGGTCTTCTGCCAGCATTCAGTAGGTGTTATGTAGGCATTGTTCCACGTGTAGATGTATTTCTGGTGTATCTGTGGGGAGGAAGGTGATCTCTGCATCTTACTCTTCCGCCATCTTCCCCTCGTCCCTCCCTAATCGAGTTTTGAGGTTATGATTTAACAGTAGCAGCATAGCCAACATGGTTATGTACTTTTCTTATTGAACTACTAAATATCCTAGATATAGAAGGGAGCAAACAGATGTTGATCTAAGTTTGGTTATTTTTAGGAGATTCCACAAAAAGATAAAGAACAGAACAGAATTCATAATGTCAACAAGAGAGTTGTTTTAATATTGGCTCATAGAGATGGGTACAGAGAAAGTGTAAAGAATAGAAAGTTTAAATGGAGATGTTAAAAAGGTCAAAAATATGGAAGGTTCAGTGTGGTAAAAGTAGAGTGAGAGGAAAACCCTATGGAATTACTGTCAGAGCAAGAGATTTTCAATTTAAAATTCTGGATATGAAGCCTTATGGATGATGTTGACAATCAGTTTATATATATATATGGGGCAGTAGTTGACATATAGTGAGTGTGAACAAATGAAAGTGTTAAGACTTTAAAAGTACGGATAATAGTCCTCTGCTTGAATATTTTAGTCATTCAGATTATTTCAGTACTGGAGGCCAAGCAGAGGTGGAAGAAAATAATCATAAGGAAAGAGAAACCAGAACAGATGTTGTGAGAATAGTCAAGCTGAATGATCTTAAAGGACAGAAGACATTTTTATATGTGGTTAGATAAATCATAATGTGGAAGGAGCAATGAGATGGGAGAAGAGTGCTTTTCCCATCTCAGATAATCGCAGATCCTTAAATATGAAAACACAAGAGAAAATAAAATGTAGTGCTTTAAGAAAGCTGCTGAAAAGATGATACTTGTGGTTTCAATCTGAATTTAAGCAAGACCAAGATATGGAATTATTCAGAAAATATTATGATAATGTATGGGAGCTTTCTTTGTTTTAATCTATGGAATCAAATTCTAAAAGAGAAATGAGTTTGGAAGAGAGGGTATCACCAAAGTATTGCCTTAAGCTGCATGAGGTAGATAACAGATGAAAGTGGCTTAAGGACATAACAGATTTTTTTTTTTTTAATATAAAAAGAAGGTCAGAGCTAAGAAGTCCTGGGATAATTCATTGACTTTGTGAGATCACCATTTTTGCAGGTTTCTCCTATCTCCCTGCTCCATTATCCATAGTGAGTGCTGTAAATCTCTTGATCATGTGTCTCACGTTGACATTCAGCTTCATATTACAGGCTACTAATAGTAGACTAATAAGAAAACAACAAGAATAGGTTGGTGCCTATATCACAATATAAAACTTGGCCAAATATTCCAACATACTTCCACTGATACCTGAGAAAATTTAGCAGTGTCAAAGTAGGCTGGGAAATGTAGGTTTATTTTATTATTAAAAACAAAAAATTCTGACAATGCCCATTTCCATCCTAATGAAATCAGGGATGCCTATGCTAACTTCGTCTTACTTGAATATCTATATTCCACGTTAGGATTTTTCCAATCAAATTTAAATACTTTATTATTGAGACTGATAATACTTTGTCTCCCACCGCCATTTTCAAGAACAGAAGAATAGAATAGGATTGGCATGAAAATACAGAGAGGACAGAAGAGAGAGAGAGAAGGGAGAAGACATGACCCCTCATTTCAGCCATTGCCCCAGTATGTAAAATAATATAAAGTCTGGTAGTAAAAATTACAAGTGTTTTCTCAAAAATAGTCATGGTGGTCCTAGTTTGAATTGATTACAGTCCAGAGAGATTTAATGTATAAGAATGGATGCTGTTGAGGGTGGGGATTGGAGACAGAGAATTATCAGCCTCAGTAATGGAATATTTAAATTTGATGGGAAAAACCTAAAATGAAAATGTAGATATCTAAGTAAGATGAAGTTAAGTGTAAGCATCTTATCTCCCCATTCCCACATCCCCATTACCTACTCAAAATCATGGCATAATCATGACAAATTAGCAAAAGACTGCACTATGCTTAGATAAGATAAAAACATTTAATAATATGGGGAAAAGCTCATAATACATTGTTAAACAGTAAAAGACTATTATAAAACTTTTGTGTACATTATGATTATTATTATTTCCTCTATCCCTCATAATTAAAGAATAAATACAAAACTATTGAAAATATTTATACTTGTGTGGGGATAAATTTTATTTTCTTCATATCTTCTGTTCTTGTGATATTAAATGTGTATGAATGAAAAGAATCATAATTTTAAAAATTCAGCATATGTATTTTTAATCATAGTAAATACTTGAGTTTTGCTAATTGACACTTTCTGAAAGGAATTTTCCCCTTCAATGACCCGTGTCATACACATCCTTTCCTATATTTCTGAGAATATATCATATGACTGTTCCATATATTGCACTTTTTCAACCACTATCTAATGAGGCCCTTTATTTTGGGTCAAAGAATGGTAAGCTTTGAGACTGTCTCAGGAAAACTGATAGCTCCATTCTTGCTCATTAGGAACTTAGAGTGATTACTTGCATTTTAAAGAAACCAAATGTCTTTGAATATTTTGTAAGACAAGCCACATAATATTCTATTTTAAATGTTCTTTGGTTATTGATACTGCATAATGTGATGCAGCCTGACATTACAGAGATCAGCTTCTTTTTTGTTTGATTCTTCTCTTAAAATGTTTTATAGCAAATCATTATGCAACATGAGCATTTATTTTCATATTATAGTGACAATATATTTGTAAATCACTGAAATACTGAATTATATTTGCATTTCTTTCCTTTGGTAAAACAATAGCTATATATATATATATTTTTTTTTATAATGTATATACAGCTTTATTCAGCAACAACAACTACCAAAAAAAAAAAAAAAAAGAGCCTCAACTTTTTGTAATCACACAGCTACTGTAAACACCCTGAGGAAACGATGTGATAATTAAATGCTTTTTGGTATACAATGAAGATGATACTGAGAGAGACTCAAGTGTTCGTTTTAGAATTTCCATTAATTTTTAGGCTCTACTGAAATCTAGGTGGCATCCAGAGGAAAAATACTTATTTAGTCCTTGAATTTATTCAATATCAAGCTATTGAGTGCCTACTATGTGTTATGCTCAGCTATAAGCTATGGGAATACAAAACTAAAGAATAAATAATTGTGTTCATGAAAATTTCATCTTTTTTTCCTTCACCTTTATTTTTCTATTAACTAGAGTTTACATTTAGGTCAGATTTAGGTTACCAAGAGTGGAAGGTACAGAGATAGCACATATACTCGCTGCCCCCTACATATATAACTTCCCCCATTTGTTACAATTGATAAACCTACATTGACACATCATATCACCCAAAGTCTATGTTTACATTAAGGTTGACTCTTAGTGTTGTTCTATTCATTCTATTGGTTTGAACAAATTCTATCAGTTTATAATGATATGTATACACCATTATAAATCATAGAAAGTAGTTTCACTGCCCTAAAAGTCCTCTTTGCTCTGCCTATTTATCTTTCCCTCTCTCCAATCTCTGGCAACTACTGATAATTTTTTGTTATTGTATCCATAGTTCTGCCTTTTCCAGAATGTAATAGGGTTGAAATCATACAGTATATTAAGAATTTTTTGCACTTGGTAGTATGCATTTAAGTTTCCTTAATGTCTTTTGTCTTGATAGTTCACTTCTTTTAGTGTTGAGCAATATTCCATCATTTGGATGTACTACAGATTATTCATCCATTCACCTACTAAAGGAAATTTTGGCTGCTTCCATGTTTGGGCAATTATGAATAAAACTGCTATAAATATATGTGTGCATGTTTTTATGTGGACATAAAATTTCAAATCCTTTGGATAGATATCAAAGAACAAGATTGTTGGAGGTATGGTAACACTATGTTTAGTTTTGTAAGAAACTGCCAAGCCATCTTTCAAAGTGGCTTGTACTGTCTGGTTTTGGTAGTAAGGTAATGATGCCTTCATAGAATGAATTAACAAGTATTCCTTTTGCTTCTGTCTTATGAAAGAGATTGTAGGCAATTGATCTAATTTCTTGCTTGAAATATTTAGTAGAATTTACCAGTGAACCCTTCTTTATCCCTGATAACGTCCCTTGTATTGAAGTCTGCTCTGGCTGAAATTAATATAGCTACTACTGTTTTTTGATTACTGTTAGCATGCTTTATATTTGCCCATTTGTTTACTTTTTTAAAAAACCAGTAGGGGTTTTATATTAATCCTGTAAGTAGTAGCCCAGAGGGAGGTTACCCAGGGCTTGTATGGTAGCTTTAAGTGGTCGTTAGGGACCCAGCTTCCTTCTTATTAAAATTTTTATTGGAGTATAGTTGATGTACAGTGTCGTGTTAGTTTTAGGTGTACAGCAAAGTGAAACTATTATATATACAGATATGTCCACTCTTTTTAGATTATTGTCTCATATAGGCTATTACAGAGTATTAAGTTATCTGGGCTATACAGTTCTCTGTGCTTACTAATTATCTATTTTATATATAGTAGTATGTGTATCTCCCAATGTAAGCAGGTACCCCCTGTAAGCACAAGTTTAATTTCTACATCTGTGACTCTACCTCTCTTTTGTTAATAAGCTCATTTGTACCCTTTTTAAAGATCTCACATATTAGCAATATCATATGATATTGGTCTTTCTCTGTCTGACTTACTTCACTCAGTATGTCAATCTCTAGGTCCATCCATGTTTCTGCAAATGGAATTATTTTTGTTATTTTTAATATCTAACTAATATTCCACTGTATGTATGTACACCATCTTCTTTATCCTTTCCTCTGTTGGTGGACATTTAGGTTCCTTCCATGTCTTGGCTATTGTAATAGTGCTGCAATGATCATTGGGGTTCACGTATCTTTTTGAATTATGGTTTCCTCTGGATAACCCAGGAGTGGATTGCAGAATCATATGGTACCTCTATTTTCAGTTTTTTTTTAAGGAACCTCGGTACTGTTCTCCATATTGGCTGTACAAGTTTACGTTCCTATCAAAAGTACAGGAGGGGGCTTCCCTGGTTGTGCAGCGGTTGAGAGTCTGCCTGCCAATGCAGGGGACACGGGTTTGTGCCCTGGTCTGGGAAGATCCCACATGCCGTGTAGTGGCTGGGCCCTTGAGCCATGGCCACTGAGCCTGTGCATCTGGAACCTGTGCTCTGCAACAGGAGAGGACACAACAGTGAGAGGCCTGCGTACTGCAAAAAAAAATAAAAAAATTACAGGAGGGTTCCCTCTTCTCCACATCCTCTCCAACATTTATTGTTTGTAGATTTTTTGATGATGACCATTCTGACCAGTGTGAGGTAATATATCATTGTAGTTGTGATTTGCATTTATCTAATAATTAGTTATGTTGAGCTTCTTTTCATGTGTTTTAGCCATCTTTATGTCTTCTTTGGAGAAATGTCTATTTAGATTTTCTGGCTTTTTTTTTTTTTTTTTTTTTTTTTTTGTGGTACGCGGGCCTCTCACTGTTGTGGCCTCTCCCATTGCAGAGCACAGGCTCTGGATGCACAGGCTCAGCAGCCATGGCTCACGGGCCCAGCTGCTCTGCGGCATGTGGGATCCTGCCAGACCAGGACACGAACCCATGTCCCCTTCGTCGGCAGGGGAACTCTCAACCACTGCGCCACCAGGGAAGAACTTCTGCCCATTTTTTGATAGGTTTTTTTTTTTTTTTTTTTTTTCATATTGAGCTGCATGAGCTCTTTGTATATTTTGGAGATTAATCCTTTGTTGATTGTTTCATTTGCAAATATATTCTTCCATTCTGAGAATTGTCTTTATGTTCTGATTAAGCTTTTAAGTTTATTTAGGTGCCATTTGTTTATTTTTGTTTTTATTTTCATTACTCTAGGAGATAGATCAAAAAAGATCTTACTACAATAAATGTCAAAGAGTGTTCTGCCTATGATTTCCTCTAAGAATTTTATAGTATCTTGTCTTAAATTTAGGTCTTTAATCCATTTTGTGTTTATTTTTGTGTATGGTGTTGTTAAGGAGTGTTCTAATTTCATTCTTTTACATGTAGCTGTCCAGTTTTCCCAGCACCATTTATTGAAGAGACTTTTATCCATTTTATATTCGTTTTTCCTCTGTCATAGATTAGGTGATCATAGGTGTGTGGGTTTATCTCTGGACTTTCTATCCTGTTCCATTGATCTATATTTCTGTTTTTGTGCCAGTACCATACTGTTTTGATGACTGCAGCTTTGTAGTATAGTCTGAAGTCAGGGAGCTTGATTCCTCCAGCTCCATTTCTCTTTCTCAAGATTGCTTTGGCTATTCAGGGTCTTTTGTGTTTCCATACAAATTGTAATTTTTTTTGTTCTCATTCTGTGAAAAATACCAGTGGTAATTTGATAGGAATTTCATTGAATCTGTAGATTGCTTTAGGTAATATAGTCATTTTCACAATACTGATTCTTCCAATCCAAGTACATGGTATATGTCTCTATCTGTTTGTGTCATATTTGATTTCTTTTATAAGTATCTTATACTTTTCTGAGTACAGGTCTTTTGCCTCCCTAGGTAGGTTTATTCCTAGGTATTTTATTCTTTTTAATTGGATAGTAAATGGGGTTGTTTCCTTGATTTCTCTTTCTGATCTTCTTTGTTAGCGTATAGGAATGCAAGAGGTTTCTGTGTGTTAATTTTGTATTCTGCAACTTTACCAAATTCATTGATGAGTTTTAGTAGTCAAGGATGTCCACTCTCACCACTACTATTCTATGTAGTTTTGGAAGTCCTAGCCACAGAAATCAGAGATGAAAAAGAAATAAAAAGAATCCAAATTGAAAAAGTAGTAAAGCTGCCACTGTTTGTAAATGACATGATACTCTACATGGAGAGTCCTAAAGGTGCTACCAGAAAACCATTCATTTACTGTTAATCTAGATTTGTCTTTATATTTAAAGTGGATTTCTTGTACACAACATACAGTTGGGTCCCTTTTTATTTTTAGTAACTCTGACACTCTTTGCTTTTTAATTTATCTTTTTAAAAATTTTATTTATTTATTTTTGTCTGCATTGGGTCTTTATTGCTGTGTGCAGGCAAGTGGGGATTACTCTTCATTTTGGTGCATGGGCTTCTCATTTCAGTGGCTTCTCTTGTTGCAGAACATAGGCTCTAGGTGTGTGGGCTTCAGTAGTTGTGGCACATGGGTTCAGTAGCTGTGGCTCACAGGTTCTAGAGTGCAGGCTCAGCAACTGTGGCACATGGGCTTAGTTGCTCTGTGTCATGTGGGATCTTCCCAGACCAGTGCTCAAACCTGTGTCCCCTGTATTGGCAGGCCGATTCTTAACCACTACACCACCAGAGAAGTCCCACTCTTTGCTTTTTAATTTAATACTTAGATCATTGACATTCAAAGTTATTACTGATATAATTGGATTAGTATCTACCATATTATATATTTTCTATTAGTTGTTCTTACTGTTTGCTCCTATTTTAAGTTTTATTATTTACTCTACTTTGTTCTACCTTTATTTGTTTTAATTGAGCATTCCATATGATTCCATTTTCTCTCCTCTTTTTGCACGTCAGTTGTAATTTCTTTTAAGCTTGTTTTGTGGTTTTCATGTACATTTACAGAGTATGCATTATACTACTGAAATATACATTAGCCACTAATTCAAGCTGTGATGGTTAACTGTATACATTAACTTGATAAGCTAAGGGATGCTCAGATAGCTGGTAAAATATCATTTCTGGATGTGCCAGTGAGATTGCTTCTGGAGATTATCATTTGAATGAGTAGACTAAGTAGAGAAGATCCACTTCCACCAATGTGGATGGGCATCTTCTAATTGGTTGAGAACCTGAATAGAAGAAAAATATTGAAGGAAGGGCAAATATGTGCTGTCTCTTCTTGAAGTTGGATGTTCATCTTCTCCCTGCCTTGACTTGAGAGGTCCTGGTTCTTGGGCCCTCAGACTTGGAACTTATATCTGCAATCCCCCTTTCTGAGGCCCTCAACCTTGGACTAGGAGTTACACCAGTTTGACTCCCCTGGATCTCAGGCTTTCAGACTTGGACCAAATTATAAATCTGGCTTTCCTAGTTATCTAGATTGCAGACAAAAAATCATGGAACTTCTCACCCTCCATAATGTATGAGCCAATTCCTTTAATAAATCACTTATATCTATCTATCATCTATATATCTATCTTCTATCTATCTATCATCTATCTATCTATCTATCTATCTATCTATCTATCTATCATCTATCAATCTATCATCTCTATATCCATCCATGTACCTATCATATCCTTTTGGTTCTGGTTCCTCAATACAGAAATCTACCTTCAAATATCACTATACCACTGAACAAGTGGTGCAAGTACCTTATAATGATAAAATAATTCTAATTCCTCCCTCCTACCTCTTGTATCATGGCTGTCATTCATTTTATTTATATGTAAATTTATATACATTATATTATATAAGAATACATAATCATGTATATTGTTGTCATTATTTTGAACAAAATATTATCAGTTTGCTCAGTTAAGAATAAAAAATATAAAGTTTTTATTTTATCTTTATGTATTTTTCTCTAATGCTCTTTCTTTCTTTATGGAGATCTGCATTTCTGACTTGTATCATTTTCTTTCTCTCTAAAGAACTCCCTTTAACTTTTTTTTTATAAGGCAGGTATACAGGCAACAAACCCCATCAATTTTTGTTAGTTGAGAAAGTATTTTCCCTTCACTTTTGAAAGATAATTTTTCAAAATACAGAATTTACTCCCTTCTTGGGGCTTCCCTGGTGGCATAGTGGTTAAGAATCTGCCTGCCAATGCAGGGGACACGGGTTCAAACCCTGGTCTGGGAAGATCCCACATGCCATAGAGCAACTTATGGTTGCCATAGAGCAACCATACGCCTGTGTGCCACAACTGCTGAGCCTGTTCTCTAGAGCCCATGAGCCACAACTTCTGAGCCCACACCCCACAACTACTGAAGCCCGTGTGTCTAGAGCCCATGCTCTACAACAAGAGAAGTCAACACAGTGAGAAGCCCACACACCACAATGAAGAGTAGGCTCTGCTCTCTGAAACTAGAGAAGAAGCCCACACACAGCAACACAAACCCAATACAGCCAAAAATAAAAACATTAAATAAAAAAAAAAAAAGAATTTACTCTCTTCTTTCTTGCATAATTTCTGCTGAAAAGTCAAACATAATTCTTACCTTTTCTCTTCTGTAAGTAAGGTGTTTTTCTTCCACTGGCTTCTTTAAATATTTTTCTTTATCTTTGATTTTTTCCTTTTTTTGAAAACAGTATGCCTATGTGTAGTTTTTGACAACTTTTCCTGCTTGACATTTTCTGAGGTTCCTAGATCTGTCAGTTGTTGTCTGATAAATTTGGAGAAATTTTCAGTCTTTATATTTCAAATATTTGTTCTGCTCCTTTATTTTTTCATCCCCTTCTGGTATTCCCATTATGTGTATGTTACACATTATTTAGTTGTGCCATATTTCTTGGTCATTCTATTTTGTTTTTTTTTTTTTTCCTTGCGTTATGCGGGCCTCTCACTGTTGTGGCCTCTCCCATTTGCGGAGCACAGGCTCCGGACGCGCAGGCTCAGTGGCCATGGCTCACGGGCCCAGCCGCTCCGCGGCATGTGGGATCTTCCCGAAACGGGGCACGAACCCGCGTCTCCTGCATCGGCAGGCGGACTCTTAAGCACTGCGCCACCAGGGAAGCCCAGTCATTCTATTTTTAAGTCTCTTTTTCTTTGCCTTTTAGTTTTGGAAGTTTCTATTGTGATATCCTCAAGTTCAGTAATTCTTTCCTCAGCCATGTCTAGTGTACAAATAAGCCCATTGAAGTCATTCTTTATTTTGTTTTTATCTTTAGCATTTCTTTTCGGTTCTTTCTTGGGGGTTCCTTCTCTCTGCTCAAATTACTGTCTGTTCCTGCACACTTTCTGATTTATGCTTTAGGGCTTTTAGTGTATTTATGTAGTCATGGTGGTCTTAAATTCCTTGTTTGAAAATTCCAATATCCCTGATATATCAGAATTTGGTTCTGATGTTTGCTTTGTCTCTTTAAACAATGTTTTGTTTGTTGTCAATATGTCTTATATTTTTTTTTTTTTTTTTTTTTTTTTTTTTTTTTTTTGTAGCCAGACAAGTTATATTGGGTAAAAGGAGTATTATCCCCACATACTTGAAGCCACACAGTGCATCGCTGTGACAAAATCTGCTACTGCCTTCCTGGAAAACCCGTCTGTTTTAGTCTGTGTGAGACGGGAAGGTAACAGAAAGTTTTGCATTAAAGGCTGAGGTGATTTGATTTAAGTTTTTTTCTTTTTTTTTTTTTTTTTTGCGGTATGTGGGCCTCTCACTGTTGTGGCCTCTCTGGTTGTGGAGCACAGGCTCAGCAGCCATGGCTCACGGGCCTAGCCACTCCATGGCATGTGGGATCCTCCCGGACCAGGGCACGAACCCGTGTCCCCTGCATCGGCAGGCAGACTCCCAACCACTGCATCACCAGGGAAGCCCTCATTTAAGTTTTTAAAGTAAATATTATTCTATAAATTATGCTGAACATAGACTTTAAAGGGACAGATGGGAAAATAGAAAAAAAAATTTGAGAGCTAATCCAACAATTCATGCTTCTCTGTGTTGTTATCAGGGTGTTGGTAGTTAGGTGGTGATTCTAGGTTTTAGAATTTGGATATATTCTTATGATACGGGTTAACAGTGTTTGCTTATGTTTTGGATTTACAGTATGAGAGAAATCAATCATAACACCAAGCTCTTGACCAAGATGAAAGAGACATTTATTGTAATTATGAAAGCAAGTGTCTGAACTGGACAGAATCCAAAGTATGGACCAATGATGGGTTAAACTTCAATAGTGAACAGATCACACATAATTCATGTGGTGTTTACAAAAAGAAAGTAGTAAAACAATTGCATCAAAAGTAGCACTCAGCGGAAAGAACTGGCTAAATAATAATCCAAAATTTTTTTTTTCAGCATATTTGATAGAGAATGATTTCTTGGAATTTCAATACTGTCCTGCAATGAAATTTCTTTTTCTGTATGTATCCTCAAGGAGACAAAGATAAAACAGCTACTAGGGAATTTTAGGCAGCAAATAAAATGAAAAAAAAAAATGTTCAAAGTAGATTTAGCCAGAAAAAAAATAATAAAGTTATAGTAATACACAACAAAAATAGCAAAAACCAAAGACTTCACTGACCCACAAAATGGCCGTGATCATCAGGCACATGTTTGAATGATTTTCTATGGAAGAAGTTACATCTGGAAGAAGCAGAAAGAACCATATGACCACTAAATATATGTCACTTTATTTTTTTCTTTGCTCTGAGGTCAGAAATGTATCTTAGTTGTGGTTTAATAAAGTTGATGGGAGAAGATTGGAACAGAAGTCATTATTCTGAGAACAAGTCTTAGTCAATTAATCCATAACATTTTACACATTTAAATATATATTTGTAAAGTGTTTAATATTGTTTATGCATAAGCATCTATAATTTAATTTATTAGAGAATAATTATGTAAGTTGATTTAAATAGTGCTTAAATTGGAGATTTTGTGAGTATTTGTTTGTATTGTCAAAGAATACTCTGCATTCTAACATAGTTTCCTTATGTACTATCATATTTATTTATTTAATTCTCTTTCTTTTAACACATTAGGTCTCTGGTATGTTTTGTTTGATTAAAAGGGAGCTGAGTAACAAGTCATTCTTTACTTCTTTGGTCATATAGCCAATCTGTCTGCCCTTTTAAAAATGGAATATTGTTAACTTTAATAAAGTTTTACAAATTAAAACTTAATCAATACATTAAGAATGTATTTTAGGGGAAATTCTCCTCCCACCAGCAGGCTGACACCATCCCCAGAACAGCTCAGGGAGCACAGATAGCCAAGCCAGGACCAAGGCTCACCTTCCAGTGGGCTGGCAGCCACCACACAAGGCAGGATGAGACAGCCAACCAGGCCAGGGCCAGGCCCACATACCAGCCTGCACATAGTAGTTGGTCCTGCCAAAACTGAAAGGTTCACATAGGTGGCAGCCCTAGTACATATAGCTCTGGTGACTAGAAGAGAATGTCTCTTAGGCCACCTGCTATATAGGACCACAACTCTAAGATTAGGAAACATGAATGACCTACCTAATACATAAAAATAAGCACAGAGAATTAGGCAAGACAAGGTGACAACAGAGTATGCTCCAAATGAAGGAAGTAGATAAAAGTCCAGAAGAAGAAATAAGCCAAGTGGAGACATGCAATCTGCCCAACAAATAGCTCAAGGTAATGTTCATAAAGATGCTCAATGAACTTAGGAGAAAATGGATGAACACAGTGACAAGATTAAGAAAGAATTAGAAAATATAAGGAAAACAAAGCTGAACTGAAGAATACAACAACTGAGATAAAAAATACACTAGAAAGCATCAGTGGTAGAGTAAATGACACAGGGGAACAGATTAGTGAACTGGAAATCAAGGTAGTGAAAGTGACCCAAACTCAACAAACAAAAAACAAAAACTTAAAGATAGTTTAAGAGCTCTCTGGAACAAAATCAAGTGTACTAACATTCATATCTTAAGTGTCCCAGAAGAAGAAGAATCAGAGAATTTATTTGAATAAATAATAACTGAAAACTTCCGTAACCTAGGAAGAAAAGGAGACATTCAGGTCCAAGAAGCACAAAGAGTCCCCAAAATATGAATGCAAAGAGGCTTACACCAAGTCAAAAATTAAAGGTAAGAAAATCTTAAAAGCAGCAAGGGAAAAGCAGTTACTTACGTACAATGGAACTTAAATAAGGATATATGCTGACTTTTCAGCAGAAACTTTCCAAGCCAGAAGGCAGTGACATAATATATTCAAAATAACAAAAGAGAAGAAACTTACAACCAAGAATATTCTACCCAGGAAGTCTATAATTCAGATTTCAAGGAGAGATAAAAAAAAATTTACAGATAAAAGTTAAAAGAGTTTTGCACAAATAAACCAGTTTAAAAAGAAACATTAACAGATTTCTCTAAGCAGAAAAAAAAGAACTACAGCTAAAATTATAAACATTATGAAAGGAAATATTTCATTTGTAAAGGAAAATATATGGTAAAGGTAGTAGAAAAACCCAGTATGGAGGTTAAAAGACAAAAATAGAAAATTATTTTTATCCACAAACAGTAGCTAAGGGATAGACAACAGATGTAAAATATGACATTGAAAACATTTAACGATTTGGGGGAGTAAAAGGTAGGTTTGTTAGAATGCATTCAACTTAAGAGATCATCATCTTAAAATAATCACATATATGTATATATAGGTTGTTATATATAAACCTCATGGTAAGCACAAATGAAAAATCTATAAGAGATAGGAGTGAAAAAAGAAAAAGTTTTCCAAAACAAAATATATGAAAATCAAATCACAAGGGAAGAGAGCAGTATAGGAAGAAAGGAATTAAAAAGAAATACAAAAACAACCAGGAGGACTTCCCTGGTGGCACAGTGGTTGGGGGTCCACCTGCTGATGTGGAGGATGCAGGTTCGTGCCCTGGTCTGGAAGGATCCCACGTGCCATGGAGCGGCTGGGCCCGTGGGCCATGGCCATTGAGCCTGTGCATCCGGGGCCTGTGCTCCACAGCAGGAGGGACCACAGTGGTGAGAGGCCTGAGTACCTAAAAAAATAATAATAATAATTAGGAAACCATTAACCAGATGGTAATAAGTATATACCTACCAACAATTATTTTAAAAGTAAGTGGATTAAATGATCCAGTCAAAACACACAGAGGGGCTGAATAGAACAATAACAAGACCCGTCTATATGCTGCCTACAGGATGCTCAGTTCATATCTAAGACACACAAAGGCAGAAATTGAGAGAATACAAAAAGGTATGACATGTAAATGGACAGGAAAAAACTGGGGTAATAATGATTATATCAGAAAAAAAAGACTTTAAAACAAAGACTGTAATATGAGACAAAGAAGGACATTCGATAATGACTAAGGGATCAATCCAACAAGAAGATATAACAATTGTAAAAATATATGCTCCCAACATAAGAATACCTAAATACATAAAGTGAAAATTGACATATATAAAGGGAGAAATTGACAGTAATACAGTAATAGGAGACTTTAAAATCCCACTTACATAAACGGACAGATCATCGAGACAGAAAACCAGTAAAGAATCGCTGGCCTTAAATAAAACATTAGATCAAATAGACATAATATATATATATAATATATACGGAATATAAGTGGAATTCTATAATGTAAAATACATATATATTATATGTGTATACATATATTATATGTATATTAGATATATATAGTACATATACATATATACATGTAAGTATATATAATACGTATATATAAAATATATATTATATTAAAATATTTTACTATAATATAAAACAATCTATTATATAATGGATAATATATAAGTTTATTATTATATATTAATATGATCATTATAATAATGATTATAATAGTAACTATAATTATAATTATGGAATTACAATTATATAATTATACATTATTTATATATAATATATTATGATAATGTATATAACATGTAAAATATATATTTTACATACATATATGTATATATTATACATATATTATATATAACTGTAAATATTAAATATGCAGCATTTTAAGGTTAAAATTAATATTTTAATATAAAAATATTAAATTTTGATATTAAAATATTATATTTAACATTGTAAAATATATAAACTATGTGTAATATATTTTGTATGTTAAAAATGTGTAGTAGAATATATTATAAGAATATATACTTTTAGGGCTTCCCTGGTGGCGGAGTGGTTGGGAGTTTGCCTGCTGATGCAGGGGACACGGGTTCGTGCCCCGGTCCGGGAAGATCCCACATGCCGCAGAGTGGCTGGGCCCGTGAACCATGGCCATTGAGCCTACACGTCCGGAGTCTGTGCTCCGCAACGGGAGAGGCCACAGCAGTGAGAGGCCCGCATACTGCAAAAAAAAAGAAAAAAAGAAATAAAATAAAAAATAAAATTAAAAAATAGAATATATATTTTTAAAATGTATAACCTATATAATATATATTATATACATTGTAATATATATTATAATTTACATATTTTATATTATAATTTATATAGTATATTTTAAAATATATTATATATAATACATACATATATACATATAATCTATGTATATTATACATATATATATATAATATAAATATAAAATACATATTTTAACATTAAATATATAATTTAAAATATTTACATATAAAATATGTAATATGCATATATATTTTATAATATATGAAATATATTATAAAATATTAAATATTTTATAACATTATGATGATTGTAATATTGTATATGATATATGTAAAATATAATATTCTATAAATATGTTATACCAAATAAGACATACATATAATAATATATATAATATATTATAACATATATGGAATATTCCATCTTAAAACAGCAGAATCCACATTCTTATTAAGTGCTTATGAAAGTCTCCAGAATCGATCTCATGCTAGGCCACAAGACAAGTCTCAAAATATTTAAGGTGATTGAAATAATTTCAAACATCTTTTCCAACCAAAACAGTATGACACTAGAAATCTACTACTAAAACTAAACTGCAAAAAACAGAAAGAGTTGATTTTGGACAATATGTTATTAAACAACCAAGAATCAGTGATGAAATCAAAGAGTAAATTTAATAATATCTTGAAACAAAAGAAAATAGAAAGACCATGATCCAATATTGATGGGTCACAGCAAAAGCACTAAATGAAGGAAGTTTATAGCAATACTATATTATCAAGAAATAAAAATACCTGAAATGAACAATCTAAACTTACCCTAAAGGAATGAGAGAAAGAAGAACAAACAAAACCCAAAGTTGATAGATGTAAAGAAATAATAAAGATCAGAGCATAAATAGAGACTAAAAGAATATATACTATCAATGAAAATGATAGCTTGTTCTTTGAAAAAATAACCAAAATTGCTAAACATTTAGCCAGATTCAGAAAAAAAAAAAAAAAAAAGACATCCCACATAAATAAAATCAGAAATGAAAGAGAAATTACAACCAACACCATGGAAATATAAAGATCATAAAAGATTACTATGAAAAATTTTATGTCAATCAAATAGACAATCTAAAAGAACCTCTGAAGACTTAGGAAGAAATAGGAAATATGGAGGAGAAATTGCCAGTAATGACATTTAATTGGTGAAATTTAAAAAATAAATAAATTTTAAAAACTGTTAAAAAGCAAAAATCCAGGAACAGAGAGCTTTTACAGGAGAATTCCATCAAGCATTTGAAGAAAAGTTAGCACCTATCCTTCTGTAACTACTCTAAAATTAATTGAAGAGAAAGAAAAACTTCCAAACTCATCCTGATATCAAAATCAGACAAAGACACTGAAGAATCAACATTATATGACCATCTCAATAGATGCAGAAAAAGCATTCAACAAAATTCAACATTTATTCATGATTAAAAACTCTCAACCTGAGTACTGAGGGAAAATACTTCAACATAATAAAGGCCATATATGACATACCTACAACAAACATTATAATCAAGGGGAAAAGCTAGAAACATTTCCTCTAAGAACAGGAAGAAGACAAGAATGCTCACTCTTGCCACTTTAATTTAATATAGTTTTGGAAGCCCTACCCACAGCAATCTGATCAGAAAAATAAATAATGGAAATCCTAATTTGAAAGGAAGAATTAAAGCTGTCACTATTTGCAGATAACGTAATACTATATGTAGAAAACCCTAAAGACTCCACTAAAAAAACTATTAGAACTAATAAATGAATTCACTAAAGTTGCAGGATACAAAATTAATATACAGAAATCTGTTGTTTTTCTATATATTAACAATGCACTCTCAGAAAGAGAAAGGAAGAAAACAATCCTGTGTACAATTGTATCAAAAAGAATAAGAATAAATCTAACCAAGGAGGGAGGAGACCTGTACTTAGAAAACTATAAGACATTGATCAAAGAAATTGAAGACTACATTAACAAATGGAAAGATACACTATGCTCATGGATTGGCAGAATTAATATTGTGAAAAATGACCATACTGGGCTTCCCTGGTGGTGCAGTGGTTGAGAGTCTGCCTGCCGATGCAGGGGATGCGGGTTCGTGCCCCGGTCCGGGAAAATCCCACATGCTGCAGAGCGGCTGGGTCCGTGAGCCATGGCCGCTGAGCCTGCGCGTCCGGGGCCTGGGGTCCGCAACAGGAGAGGCCACAGCAGTGAAAGGCCTGGTACCGGAAAAAAAAAAAAAAAGACCATACTACACAGGCAACCTGCTGATTCTGTGCAATCCCTATCAAAATATCACTGGCATTTATCAGAACTAGAACAAGTAATTCTAAAATTGTGTGAAAACACATAAGACCTTGAATAGCCAAAATAATCTTGAAAAAAAATAACAAAGCTGGAGGTATGTTCCTTGATTTCAAATTAAACTACAAACCTAAAGTAATTAAAATCCTATTGTAATTCCACAGAAACATATCTGTAGATCAGTGGAACAAAATAGACCCATAGTTACGTGGTCAATTAATCTATGACAAAGGAAACAGGAATATACAATGAAGAAAAACAGTATCTTCAGTAAGTAGTATTCTTAAAACCAACCTGAAGCCTATCTGCTCAACCTTTTTTTCACTATAAGGTAGGAGGAAATAGAGCCGTTCATCCCTTGCATAATTCTATAGAACAGACTTCAACAGCAGCATGATATTCTTCTTGGAAGGAGTCAGTTTTGCTCAGAGGAAAACAATTTTAGACATTAATATATAGAGCAATTTAATATAGTTTCAAAACTTTATCTTTATTAAAATAATCTTATTTCACACTTATATCACCAAAGGCCCATTTAGGTGATTTCTCTACTCTCACTTCTAACCAAAAGATGAACTTCTCCCCAGTGAATTTTTCCTCTAACGAATAAAACTTTAGAATTACATCTTCCCTAATTCTATCCATCTATTATCAGCTATTGGGGTGAAGTCTCAAAAGACTCTCTATAAAATGCCTCTAGAATTAGTCTTTTCAACATAATACAGTATATATTTAGCCATATATATATATTTAGCATAAGTTTAGCCTGATAGCTAAACATAAGAAACCTTTAAGTGACATTAATGGTTGAATATATAAACAATTTTGCTTACCCTACATACCAGAAAATGACCTACAATGGATAGAAATAACTTCCTATTTCCAATATCTTTTGAAAAGCATAGGGGAAGTGCTTTCCCCCACCTGTTCCTGGCACACACACACTTAGAACTGAATGAAGACAACAAGGGAACTTGTTGAGAATGACTTTATAAATTTAAATGTGTGTGTGCCAGTTTCATAATTTTGAAATATTAATGAAACTGTTTTCTGATGTCTTCTGATTCTCTTGCCCCCTCACCCATTTCAGCAGAACTTACTGTTCTATGCTTACTGCTCCATGGAAGGAAATGTTAGATAAAGCAGTTTCTTCTAACTTTTGAATTTCAGATGACTAGTCCTTGAGGAGAGTAGAAAGAACACACACCATAAACAATACGCTTTTGAAAGGATAATAGAGAAACTGCTTTGTTTTTCTGGTAGAACTAGGGGAAGAAATAGGACTAGAGAACCCCAGAAAAAAACAGATCTGTGTGAAGAACCTAAGCAGATGATCTTAAACAGCCTCATAGAGTTTCCTCAGTAGAAGCATAAAAATGATTTCCTCCAGTGGACCTTTGAAGATTGAATTGAAGAAAGATTCAGTGACAGCCCATATGCATGGACAACTAAGGACCCAGCAGGGTGATCAATGAATCAGTAAATACCATAATAGACAGTTGATAATGAGAACCAGATGGTGCTCTTTCAGCAGCAAGTAAAAAACAACCCAACTGACAATGACTTAAGAAATAAGGACTTTTTTTTTTAACTAAAGCCCATACTTTATTTAGATTTCTTTCATTTTTTATTGAAGTATAGTTAATTTACAATGTTGTATTAGTTTCAAGTGTACAGCAAAGTGATTTGTATATATATATATATATATATATATTCAGATTCTTTTCCATTATAATAAATAAGGATATAAAGCAAGAACTCAGGAGGTCTGATTAATTTAGCACACAATTATGTCATCAAGACACTGGGGATTTTCATATTTTTCTCAGTCAATTCAGCTGTTTGCTTTAGTTCTGTCTTTTCTTCCAGGATCACTGGACAGTTACCATAGATCTTGGCATCATATTTATTACACTGCCTCCAAAGAAAACAAGAGTATTTTCTCCTTGAAATTCTCTTCATTAGAAAGAAAAAATATTGATTAGGATACATAATACAATCTATTTGTATTTTATACTTAGCTGAATGCAGGCAAAAATTGGTGAATACTCTTGGCAGGAAAATGAGGTAAAGGGGACTTAGGTAAAATGAGGTAAAGGGGTGCGAATATGTATCTGATAAAAATGTGTCACCCATTTCTTCTAGTCTATATCTTTTACCACTTGACCATAGAGTATACACACCCATGACCCTGAGAAAGGGGAGAGATTTCTTCATTGACATGTGTTCTTCAGTGTTCATAGAATTATTTAAATAAAAACAAAACCAAGCCCCCGCAAAAAAAAACACCCCTTACAGTGAGTTATATGAAATATGATTATATTTCTTACAAAATTAAGTCTACAAAAAGAGACTCAATAGATATAGCCATTAAGATAGAACATGAAACCACACGTACCATATGTATTTTTGAGAAGGACAAATGTGCAAAGATTTTAAGTTTAATATTAATTCTTTATGGTGTAATAAGAAAAACTGTCCATAAGTGACCCGAGATGCTCTTTCTGCTTTGCCTGAACAATAAGAACAGGGATTGAGACTCCCCTTTTCCTCAGCATGAGTGGGGCCACACTACACTAGTGTCTTTCTCATCCTTACAGTATGGTTGCTAGATAAACTACAGGAAGCTCAGTTAAATCTAAATTAAAGAAAGACAACAAATAATACTTTAGTGGGACTTCCCTGATGCTGCAGTGGTTAAGAATCCACCTGCCACTGCAGGGGACATGAGTCGATCCCTGGTCTGGGAAGATCCCACATGCCATGGAGCAAATAAGCCCATGCTTCACAACCACTGAGCCCGTGTGCTGCAACAAGTGAAGCTCACATGCTTAGAGCCTGTGCTCTGAAACAAGAGAAGCCACCACAATGAGAAGCCCACACATTGCAACGAAGAGTAGCCCCTGCTTGCCACAACTAGAGAAAGCCTGCTCTCAGCAGTGAAGACACAATACAGCCAAAAAAGAAAATAATAATAATAATAATTTAGCATAAGTAGGCCCTAAATATTGAACAATGCATATTTATATAAAATATTTGTTGTTAACCTGAAATTCAAATTTGACTGGCTTCCTGTGTATTTATTTGCTAAATCTGGCAACGTACTTTAACCAGAGGAGTTAGAATATCCCAGGGCCATTCAAGTCTCCAAGTGCTTCTGGGTACCCATATTTCCAAGAGATTATTTTTCAACAGCAGGCACCATAAATTTAAATAATCTGGCCCAGAGGTAACTGCAATACAAGTTGTGACTGTAACACTTTTCACAATTTCCCTAAAAAAAGGGAAAACTGTGGGGGTGAAGTCTTCTTCCAATGGACCATGCTCAGTAGAACACCCCAGTGCCTACATTCTCCTCTTTAAGATAATGGAAGAAGCAAACATTCATGCCTTCTCTTGTCTTGTTGACCAAGTCATACGTGTTTCTTGCATCCCTGATTCTCATGCCACCAAGAAATTGAGTTACTTCTTACTTTTGTGAAACCGCCTTCTACTCTTGAGACAAGGGCCAAGTGAGATGTACGTCTGTTCTTCCCATAGGGACATGGTCATATCCCTTATTTCTTCATAATACATACAAAAAGACTCTAGTTCCTAGGACAGTGCTTGACATATAGTAAAACATTAATAATTTCTTTTTTACTGAGTAAATGAATCAATTAATTTTACTTCACGATTGGACATAACTCAAAGGAAATACATTTTAGAAAAAAAATAAGGATTGATATTCCCTGACCACTTTCAGAAGTCACAGACAGAGAATACCCATAGGTAAATCCTGCTAGGTATTGGTTTACTGATTAAAAATAAATTTATAGAGCTGGAATCTGGCTGAGTACACTTTATTCAAGTGATCACAATTAACGCCATCAATGATGGAAAAACTGTGTGCAACTTACTATGTTGAAATAAGAACACCACATCACTTCTGTGATAGCCCTGCCAAAGATGCATAAAATAAATCTAGACTGTAATTATGAGGAAATATTAGACACACTCAAGTTGAGGGACATTCTGAGAAATAATTTTCCTGTAATATTCAAAATTCTGAGGAACTGTTCAAACTGAATGACACTGAAGAAAATAATAACCAAAAGTAATGCATGATCTTGAAGTGGCCCATTTCATTATTGAAACTTTTGATGGAACTTGAATAGAATCTAGGGATTAGATGGTAGTACTATCTTAGTATTAAATTCATGATCATGATGGTTGTGCAATGGATATAGAGGAGAATGTCTTGGTATGTTGAAATAATGCTCTAATTATTCATTGATAACTAACATATCTGAAAGATCCTACAACAATAATCATGAAAATATCATATCCTTAATCTACTCTCAAATCATTCAGATAAAGCAGTTTTTGTACAATTTTTGTAACTTTTCAATTGAAATTATTAATAAATATAAAGAAAACAACAGCAGCAACAACAATAACTGGGATGATAGTGCTCAACAATCCAGGCCAGAAACCTCCTCTTTGGAAGGCCTTTCTGTTCCTGACATTGTTTTCTAGTGAGAAGTGAACAGAGGTAGAAAAAAGCTATCTAGACTAGATGGCCCTGCTGGAGAAGATGAGAAAGTAGAGCACTTTCTCAAGGGCCTAGTGCCATAGACTTTGTGAATCCCATACAAAAAGTGCTTTTTTATTCAGAGTAACTGAGGGTAACTGAGCTTCCCTTAGCCAGAGCGTGAAGGTCTCCTGAAAAACATTGGACTCACTGTGAGTAAGAAAATTACCTAGGGGCTTCCCTGGTGGCGCAGTGGTTGAGAGTCTGCCTGCGAACGCAGGGGACATGGTTTCGTGTCCCGGTCTGGGAGGATCCCACATGCCGCGGAACAGCTGGGCCCGTAAGCCATGGCCACTGAGGCTGCACGTCTGGAGCCTGTGTTCTGCAACGGGAGAGGCCACAACAGTGAGAGGCCCGCGTACCGCAAAAAAAAAAAAAAAGAAAAAAAAAGAGAAAGATACCTAAAAATTACTAAAACCTATTGATTATTCCTTTTAAAAAATAACATTTATGTGGTTTGTTATGCATAGATATTCTTTGTAATTTAGTTGCTTCTGGGGAGCAGAATTGACTGGCTAAGGACTGGGAAAGAGGGAGATTTTAACTGTGTACCCTTGAATTTTGCACTATGTACATGCATTTCCTGTTCACAAAAATAAACAAAAGCTACATAAAAATAGTTTGTTTTTTGTTTGTTTGTTTGTTTTTCTCCTCACCTCACGTGGCTTGCAGGATCTTAGCTCCCTGACTAGGAACTGAACCCAGACCACGACAGTGCAAGTGCCAAGTCCTAACCACAGTACCAGCAGGGGATTCCCAAAGTAGTCATTATTTTTAATGTACCTATGTTGAGATAGGGGATCACTGTCCCTTTTACTGGTTGGTAGAGAAAATGTATTCTAAGTATGAGAATGTATGATGAGAAAAGAAATGTTCACTTTTCTTCTCTCAGACAAGTTCAGCTTATTGAGGTGAGATTCTTGATATGCTTTCTTCAATCCATTTCTGTGAGCCTTAAGGCTATTGTATACTGTGTCCAAATTCTGATACTCTGCTGCCTGCCAGTTTTAGCTTTGTGTGTTGTTGATTATTTGTTGTTTTAGGGAGTATCTGTGAGCATTTTAGAGAAATTCTGGGAACTATGCATGAGAGGCTTTTAGCCAAATGATATTTTACAACAAAATTCATAGACAAACAAATATTTGAATCACAGACTGAATGGAATTAACCTTAAACTTTAGGGTTGAAGTGATACCAATCTTCAATAATTTTGAAAACAAGAACTCCAAAAATGTAGAATATAATTATACACAGTTAGTAAACATAAATAGATTGAACAGTATAGATAAAACCATTTCCAATTAAATAGCTGTATTGTTTTAAAATTATGTTCCAAATGTATTATTCTTAAATTCTTAACTTCAAATGACAGAAACCTACTCTAAAATATAAGTAGTGAATATTCTATATATTGATTCAGTTATATACAAAAATAGTTGACAGTCCATTGGTCTTTTTAGGCACACTCAGATTCTCTTACATATGAGAAATATAACAGTATGATTCTTGTTATTCTAGGAATCAAGATTCACAGAATGTACTCCGAGCACTTAATATCCGTGTAACAAGAGGATATTAATAACAGGGCAGCCTAACTTACAGAATGTAATCAGCATAAAAATGCATTCCACATATAATTTTGCAACTGTGTTTTGAAAATCATGTCATTCTATGAATATATATGATGATATAAGAAATATATGTCAGTTTTATAGAACTGTGTGGAGTTTACAAATTGAAAATCTTTATCTGAAAAAATATATTTTTAGTTATCAGTAAGAATATTTTCTCATTGTTATTATCATGTACACATGCACACAACAAGAATGTCTTATTTATTTTCATGTTTTTATTTATTTGGCCACACTGCACAGCATGTGGGATCTTAGTTTCCTGAACAGGGATCAAACCCATACCCCCTGCAGTGGAACCATGGATTCTTAACCACTGGACTGCCAGGGAAGTTCCATGTTTTTATTTAAATTCCCCTTCTCAATTCTGATAAATCATGTTTAAAATCTTAATAAGTATGACCACTTTTTATTATGAAAGTTGATCAATTTATAAATTACTAAAATTTTAATTTTCATTGTTTTGTGTTGTGGTCAAAAACACATAACATAAAATGAACAATATTTTGTTAAGTGTACATTGTTAAGTATACAATTCAGTAGTGCTATGCACACTCATATTGTGAAATGTATTTCCAGAACTTTTTATCTTGAAAAACTGAAACTCTCTGCACTATAAACAATAAGTACCATTTCCCCCTTCATCCAATCCTTGGTAACCACTATTCTACTTTTCATTTCTATGAATTTTGAATACACTAGATACCTCATATAAATAGAATCATGCTGTATTTGTTTCTCATGACTGGTTTATTTCACTTAGTATAATGCCTCAAGACTCATCCATGTTGTATCATGTGACAGGATTTCCCTTTTTATAAGGCAGAATTATAGTCCATTGTATGTCTATATCACATTTTGTTTACTCATCTATTCATTAATAGATATTTGGGTTGCTTGGCTTTTGTGGATAATGCTGCTATGAACATGAGTGTGAAAATTCAGCTTTGAGACCATGCTTTCAATATATTCCAAGAACTGGGATTGCTGCATCATATGATCATTTTATTTTTAGTTTTTGTAATAAATGATACTATTTTCATAGCTATTGCTCCATTTCACAATCCCATCATAAGGATTTCAATTTCTCTGCATTCTCACAAACACTTGTTATTTTTGTTGTTTTTGTTGTTGTTTTTGATAGTGGCCACCCTAATGGTATAAGGTGATATCTCATTTTAATTTTTATTTGCATTTCTTTCATGATTATTGATGGTGAACATCTTTTAATATGTTGTTGGTCATTTGTATATCTTCTTGGAGAAATGTTTATTCAAGTATTTTGCCCATTTGTAATGCATTATTTTCTTGTTGTTGTTGCTTAGGGTTAGGGTTAGGGTTAGTTTTAGGAGTTTTTAATCTAGATATTGACCCTTTTTTCAGGTATCTTATTTGAAAATATTTTCTCCCTTTCCATAGATTGTGTTTTCACTCTATTGGCTGTTTTCTTTGCTACATAGAGGTTTTTAAATTTTATATAGTCTCAATTGTCTGTTTTTGTTTCTGTTGCTTGTGCTTTTGGTATCATATCCAAGAAATCATTGCTAAATCCAATATTATGAAGATTTCTCTTTTTATTTCTTCTAGGAATTTTATAGCTTTAGGTCATACATTTAAGTCTTTAATGCAATTTGAGTTACTGTTTGTGTGTGGTGTAAGGTAAGGATCCAAAATAATTCATTTACATGTGGATAGTTAGTTGTACTAGGTAAAGTTTTTGAAGACATTGTCTTTCCCCATTGAGTGGTTTTGGCACCCTTGTTGAAGATCATATGATCATATATTGGAGGGTTTATTTCTGTGTTCTCTATTCTACTCCATTGGTCTATATGTCTGCATTTATGCCAGTGCCACATTGTTTTGATTACTGTATTTTTGTAATATGTTTTGAAGCCAGAAAGTGTGAAGTATTCAGATTTGTTTTTCTTTCTCAAAATTGTTTTGGCTGTTTGCAGATCCCATGGAAAATATAAATTTTAGGATTTTTTTTTCCTATTTACACAAAAAATGCTTCTAGGATTTTGACAGATATATCGCTGAATCTTTAGATGGCTTTAGGTAGTATTAAAAACTTAATATAAGGTTTTCCAATCCATGAACATGGGTTACATTTTTATTTATTTTTCTCTTTGATTTTTTTCTATCAATGTTTTGAGGTTTTCAATGTACAAGTATTCCACCTCTTTGGTTAGGTTTATTATTAAGTATTTTATTTTATGTTATCATAAATTGTTTTCTTAATTCTTTTTTGAATGTTTATTTTTAGTATATAGAAATGCAACTGACTTTTGTGTGTTCATTTTTTTGTTCTGCAGCTTTGCTGAATTTGTTAGTTCTGATATTTTCTGGTAGAGTCTTTAGAGTGTTCTACATATAAGATAATGTTATCTTCAAACAGAGATAATTTTATTTCCTCCTTTCTATTTGGAAAGTCATTTGGACGCCTTTTATTTCTGTTTCTTGCCTAATTGTTCTGGCTAGGGCTAACAATACTATATTGAGTAGGAGTTATGAAAGTCAGCCACTTGTCTTATTGCAGATGTTGGAGGAAAATCTTTCAGTCTTTCACCATTGAGTACAATGTTAGTTGTTGGTTTTTCATATATGACCTCTATTATGTTGAGGTAGTTTTCTTCTGGTCACTTTTTGCTGAGCATTTTTTATCATGAAAGGATATTGAATGTTGTCAAATGTTTTTTCTGCATCAATTGAGATGATCATGTAGTTTTCATCCTTTATTCTGTTAATGTGATGTATTACATTGATTGATTTCTTTGTTTTAAAACATCCTTCCATTCCAGGTATAAATCCCACTAGGTCAAGGTGTACTATTCTTTATTTATTTATTTTTATTATTATTATTATTATTTTGCAGTATGTGGGCCTCTCACTGTTGCGGCCTTTCCCGTTATGGAGCATAGGCTCTGGATGCACAGGCCCAGCGGCCATGGCTCATGGGCCCAGCCACTCTGTGGTATGTGGGATCCTCCTGGACCGGGGCATGAACCCGTGTCCCCTGCATCAGCAGGCAGACTCAACCACTGCTCCACCAGGGAAGCCCCAGGGTGTACTATTCTTTTAATATGCTGCTGAATTCAATTTTCTGATATTTTGTTTAGAGTGTTTATATCAATATTTATCAGGGATATTTGTCCTTAATTTTCTTTTCTTGTAGTATCTTTGGCTTCAATGTCAGGGTAATGCTGGCCTCATAGAATAAGCTTGGAAGTGTGCCTTTCTCTTCAATACTTGGGAAGAGGTTGAGAATAGTTGGTGTTAATTTGTCTTTAAATATTTGGTAGAATTCTCCAATGAAGTAATCTCTAGTTTTGAGGTTTTCTTTTTTGGGAGGTTTTTGATTACTGATTCATTTTCCTTGCTAGTTATTGTTTTTTTTTTTAAGATTTTATTTCTCCATGAGTCAGTTTCTGTTGGTCATGTGTTTCTAGGAAAGTATCCATTTCTTATATGTTATCCAATGTGTTTGCATGTAATTGTTCATAGTATTCTATTTTAACCCTTTTTTTATATCTGTTCAGTTGTTTAATGACCCCTTTTATACTTCTGAATTTAGTTATTTGAGTGTTTTCTCTTTTTTACATTAGTTAATATAGTATTTGTCAATTTTGTTGATTTTTTTAAAATCCAACTTTTAGTTTTATTAATTATTTTTTGTTGTTTTTCTATTCTCTGTTTTACTTACCTCTGCTCTAAAATTTAATGTTTTCTTCCTGCTGATAGAATTAGGCTTATTTATTTATTTATTTTCTAATTCCTTACAGTGTAAAATTAGTTGTTGATTTGAGACTTTTTTCTTTATTAATGTATGTGCTTACAGCTCTAAGTTTTCCTCTTAGCACTGCTTATGCTGCCATCCATATTTTGGTTTTGTTTTCATTTTTCACAAAGTATTTTTAAATTTCTCTTGTGACTTCTTTAACCCATTTAAGTATGTGTTGTTTAAGAATGTATTGTTTGCTTTTCATAAATTTATTGTTTTTCATTTTTTTCTTTTACTATTGATTTCTAGATTCATCTCATGGATCAGAAATGATAATTTGCCTTACTTCAATCTTTTAAAATTGTTAAGATTTGTTTTGTGGCCTAATATGAAGTCTATTGTGGAAAATATTTTATGTAGCCTTGAGAAGAATGTATACTCTGCTATTCTCTAGTGGTGTGTTTTATATATATTATGTCTATATTGTTGTTAAGTCCTCTGTTTCTTTATCTCTGTCTGGTTGTTCTATCCACTGTTGAAGGTGAGATATTTAAGTCTCCTGCTATTATTTGGCTTCTTTTATTTCTCCCTTAAGTCTGTCAAACTTTGTTTCATATATTAAGGGCCCAGATATTGGGTGTACAAATATGTACAGCTGTTATACCTTCTTGGTGAACTGGCACTTTAATCATTATATAATGTCCTTCTGTTTCTCATAACGGTTTTCAACTTAAAACCTAGTTTGCTGGATATTGGTATGACCACTTCTGATATTCTTGGTTTACCACTTTTATGGAATATGTCTTTTCTTCATTTTATTTTCAGTTTTTATGTGTTCTTAGAAATAAAATGAGTCTCTTGTAAATAGCATTTTTTAATCCATTTAGCTAATTTATGTGTTTTGATTGTTGAGTTTAATCAACTTACATTTAAATTAATTATTGATACAAGACTATTACCAGTTTATTAATTGTTTGCTCTATGTTTTATAGCTTCTTTGCTTTCAATTTCCTCTCTTACTGCTTTCATTTTGGTTTTATTGATTTTTGTGGTGATATGCTTTGAATCCCTTCCCATTTCCTTTGGTGTACATTTTATAGATATTTTCTTTGTGGTTACAATTGAATTTACAGTAAAACAACTTAAAGTTTTAAGCATTTTATTTTAAACTAATCAGTTTAATAATTTAATTTCAATCACCTACAAAACTCTACTACTTTACAGCTTCATCTCTCACTTTTTGTTATTGATTCACAAATTTCATCTTTACATATTGTAAATTCATTAACATGGATTTATAGTTATTTATTTTTTGTAGTTTAAATTTTATACAAGAATTAAAAGGGACCCAAATTACAATAATACCTATTACTATTATTTATGTATTAACATTTACTAGAAAACTTTATAATTTTGTATGACTTTATTTTCCTATCTAGTGTCATTTCATTTCAACCTGAAGGACTACCTTTAGCATTTCTTGCAGAACAGGTCTAATGGTAATGAACTCCCTTCATTTTTGTTTATCTGTGAGAGTCTTAATTTCTCCTTCATGTTTGAAGGATAGATTTTTTCCAATATAGAATTTTTTGTTGACAGTATTATTTTTAGAATTTTGAATATGTTATCCCTTTCCCTTTTGGCCTGCAAAGTTTCTACTGAGAAATCCACTGATAATTTCATGGAGGCTCCACTATATGCAAAAAGTTGACTTTCTCTTGCTACTTTCAAGATTCTTTTCAATTTGATTTTTGGCAGATTGTTTGTAATGTGTCTTTATGTGGATCCCTTTGGGTTTATAATACTTGAATTACATTCAGTTTCTTGAATTTCTATATCTATTTATTTCCA
Organism: Lipotes vexillifer; assembly: GCF_000442215.2. NCBI lineage: Eukaryota > Metazoa > Chordata > Mammalia > Artiodactyla > Lipotidae > Lipotes > Lipotes vexillifer. The sequence continues at coordinate 4,142,863 of NW_006787679.1, forward strand.
CAGATTTGAAAATTTGGGGGGCACTATCACTTCAATTAAACTTTCTGCCTCTTTCTTTTTTCTCCTTCTGGGACTCCCATCATATATATTATATTGATTAATATCATAATGCAATTATGAATAAACCACTATAAACATTCAAGAGAAGGTGTTTGTGTGTAAGTTTTTAATTTCTTTCGGTAAATACTAAGGTGCATAACTGATGCATCATATGATAAGAACATGTTTATTTTTGTAAGAAGCTTTCAAACTGTCTTCCAAAATAGCTGTGCCAACACCAATTATGTGAGTGTCTATTGCCCCACATTCTCAGCAATATTTGCTGTTGTCAGTGTTCTGGATTTGGGCCATTCAGATAAGCGTATATAGTAGTATCTCCTTATTTTGACTTGCATTTCTTTGATGACATATGTGGAGCATATTTTCATATGCTTATTTTCCATCTGTACTTTCTATGTTCTTTTTAATATCTTAACTGTGTCTTTTGGCAGAGACAACATTTTTCATCTTAATTTTAATGAGGTCCATTTTGTAACTATTTTCTATCATGGATTGTTCCTTTGGAACAATCTAAAACAGTCATCACCAAACCCATGGTCATCTTCATTTTCTTCTAAGTGTTTTACAGTTTTGCATATTTCTGTATATGGATATCCAATTTTTTAAAAGACAACCATTTGTTGGAAAGACTGTCATTTCTCCATTGTAATACTTTTGCTCCTTTATTGAAATTCAGTTGAAGGGACTTCCCTGATGGTCCAGTGGTTAAGACTTTGCCTTCCAATGCAGGGGCTGTGGATTTGATCCCTGGTCAGGAAGCTAAGATCCCACATACCTCATAGCCAAGAAGCCAAAACATAAGACAGAAACAATATTGTAACAAATTCAGTAAAGCTGTAAAAAAACCACAGATAATTAAGAAAAAATAAAAGAAATTCAGTTGACTATATTAATGGGAGTCTAACTCTGGGCTCTCTATTTTGTTCCATTGATCTAGTACTCTATTTCTTCTAATTCCATACTATCTTAATTCCTGTACATTAATAGTAAATCTTGACATTGTGTAGTGTTCATCTTCTGACTTTTTTCTTCTTTAATACAGGCTTACCTCATTTTATAAAATTTTACTTTGCAAATATTATTTTTTTTACAAGTTGAAGGTTTGTAGCAATCCTGCATGGAGCAAGTCTGTCAGTTTCTGTTTCTAACAGGATTTGTTCACTTTGTGCCCCTGTGTCACATTTTGGTAATTCTTGATATATTTTAAACATTTTTATTATTATTATATTTGTTATGGTGATAAGTGATTTTTGATGTTAATACCATGACTCACTGAAGGTTCAGATGATGGTTAGCAGTAAGGTATATTTTTAACTAGGGTATGTACATTGCCTTTGTAGACATACTGCTATTGCACACTTATTAGACTACAATACAGTGTAAACATAACTTTTATAGGCACTGGAAAATAAAAAAAAAATTGTGTAACTCACTTTAGTGTGATATTTGCTTCATTGTGGTGGTCTGGAACTGAACCAAATGTATCTCAAAAATATGCCTGTATTGTGTTGACTATTCTGGATCTTATTCCTCTCCATAGAGAATTTAAACTTCGTTTGTTGATATCAGAAATATAATTTCCTGGTATTTTGATTGGAATTGCATTTAGATCTATAGAGCAAGTTGGAAGGACTGATATCTTGGTAATATTGAGTCTTTCTAGCCATAAACATGGAATATTTCTCTAATTATTTAGTTCTCCTTTGATTTCATTCAATGGAGTCATGTAGCTTTCCTCAGATAAATCATGCACAGGTTTTGTTAGATTTAAACATAAATGTTTCATTTGGGGTAAACAAATGATATTGTGTTCTTAACTTCAAATTCCACTAGTTTATTTTTGGTATGTAGAAAAATGATTGACTTTTTATATTAACCTTATATCCTGCTAATTTGCTGTAAACACTTGTTAGTTCAGGACTATTTTTGTCCACTCTCTCAAATTCTCTACATAGATGGTCATGTCATCTGTGAAAAGAGATAGTTTTATTTATTCCTTCCCAAAATGCATACCTATTTTTTTTTCTTTTAGTATGTTATTGCTTTAATTAGAAATTTCAGTACAATGTGGAAAAGCAGTGGATGAGAGAAAACATCTTTGTTTTGTTCCTAATCTTGGTGGTAAAGCTTTGTGTTTCTCCCCATTAAGTATAATACAAACTGTAGGTTTTTTGTATATGTTTATTATTAAGTTAAGGAAGATCTCTACTCCTAGTTTGTTGTAGTTTTTATCATAAACAGGTGTTCTGTTTTGGAAAATTCCTTTTTCTGCTTCTATTGATATGATCATGTGATTCTTTTCTTCTTTAGCCGTTTGATTTGATGGATTACATTAATTGATTTTAGAATGTTGAACCAGTCTTGCAAACCTTGGATAAATTCCACTTGGTTCTACTGTGTAATCATTTTATGCATGGCTATATTTGATTTGCTAATATCTTGTTGAGTGTTTTTGCATCTGTATTCATGAGAGATATTGATCTGTAGTTTTCATGTAGTGTCTTTGTCTAATTTTAGTAATAGGGTACTGCTGGCCTCATAGAATGAGTTAGGAACTATTGCCTCTGCTTATATCTTCTGACACACATTAGAAAGAATTGGTATAACTCCTTTCTTAAATGTTAGGTACATTTCACCAGTAAAACCATCTGTGCATGATGTTTTCAGTTTTGGAAGGCTATTAATTATTGATTTGATTTCTTTTGTAGATATAGACCTATTCTGATGATGTATTTCTTGCTGTGTGAGAAAAAAAAAATAGTTGAGGGATTTTGGCCATTCTAATAGTTGTATAGTTGTATCTCCTTGTTTTAGGAGATCACATCTTTCAAAAAAAAATCATTCTATTTTTATGTAGGTTGTCAAATTTGTGAGCATATAATTATTCATGGTACTCTTCATGATCCTTTTAATTTCCCTGAGATCTGAAAGAATTTTCTACCATTTCTGATAATACTAATTTGTGTCCTCTCACTTTTTTCTTAGTTAGCCTGGCTAGAGGCTTATAGACTTTATTGATCTTTTCAAATAACTAGCTTTTGGTTTCAGTGATTTTTCTTCATTGATTTTTATTTTCAAATCTATTGACATTTGTTTTACTCCTTAATATTTCTTTTCTTCTACTTACATTGGATTTAATTTTCTTTTCTTTTCTAGTATTCTATGGCGCAAGCTTAAGTGACTAATTTTAGAAGTTTCTTATTTTCTAATATATACATTCAATGATAAAAATTTCTCTTTAAGCACTGTTTTTGCTGCATCCCACAAATTTTGATAATTTGAATTTTCATTTTTATTCAGTTCAAACTATTTGTAAATGTCTCTTGAGATTTCTTCTTTGACATCTGTGTTTGTGTGTTGTTTAAATTCTGAATATTGGAGGTTTTCCATCTACCTTTCCCTTACTGATTTCTAGTTTAATTCCACTGTGGTCTGAGAACAGACATTGCATGATTTCTATACTTTTAAATTTGTTAAGATGCAGTTTAAAGACCATGTGTGATTGGTGAACGTTCCATGTGAATTTGAGAAGAATGTGTGTTATGCTTTTGTTGGATGAAGTAATCAATTGATGTCAATTATACACAGTTGATTAATGGTGCCATTCAGTTCAGTTGTGTTCTTTCAGTTTTTCTGCCTGTTGCATTTGTCCATTTCTGACAGTGGAATGTTGTAATCCCCAACTATGATAGGTCAGTCGTTTATTTCTCCTTGCAGTTCTATCAGTTTTTGGCTTACTCAATTTTAAAGATTATTGTTAGGTTCATACATATTAAGGATTGATCTGTCTTCTTGAAGAATACACATTCATCTTAATATAAAGTTGTTCTCTATACATGATGAGCTTCCTTGCTTTTAAGTTGACTCTGTATGAAATTAATATAGCTATTCTTGTTTTCTTTTGATTAGTATTAATATGGTCTATCTTTTTCCATCCATTTACTTTCAATTCATATGTCTTTATATATAAAGTATATTTCTTTTAGACAACGAATATTTGGGTCTTTTTTTTTGATTCACTCTGTCAATCTCTGTCTTTTAATTTGTGTATAGATCAATGTGGTTTAAATTACTGATATAATTGAATTACTATTACCTTATTTGTTACTCTTTTCTATCTGTTGACTTGTTCTTTGTTTTTATTTTTGTCTTCTACTCTTTTTCTGCCTTTTTTGTTTTAACTGAGAATTTTATGTTGTTCTACTTTGTTTCCTTTTTTAGCATATCAGTTGTGATCGTTGACTTTGTTTCAATGAATGGGTTAAATGATACTTAGGTAGCAGGTAAAACATTTATTTCTGGATGTGTTTGTAAGAGTGTTTCCAGAAGAGATTAGCATTTGGGTCAGTAGAGTGAGTAAAGAACATCTTCCCTCATCAATGTGGGTGGGCATTATTCAATCATCTGAGCATCAGAGTAGAACAAAAAAATGTGGAGGAAAGGTAAATTTCTCTCTTTGAGCTGGAACATTCATCTTCTCCTGCCTCCAGACATTGGAGATCTTGGTTATTGGGCCTTCAGATTCTAGGACTTAGAGCAATGGCCCATTCTGGCTTTTGTTCTCAGACTGAGAATTATGCCATCAACTCCCCTTGTTCTTAGGCCTTCAGACTAGGACTGTATTATACCATCAGCCCTCCTTAATCTCAAGCTTGCAGATGAAAAATCATGGAATTTAATCAGCTTCAATAACTGTATGAGTCAGTTCTTACAAGAAATATATGTATATATATATATATCTTCTATTAGTGTTGTTTCTCTGGAGGTCTCTAACTAGCACATCAGTTATACTTTTTTTTCATATATAAATTTATTTATTTATATATTTATTTTTGGCTGCATTGGGTCTTTGTTGCTGTGCATGGGCTTTCTTTAGTTGTGGTGAGTGGGGCTACTCTTGGTTGTAGTGCATGGGCTTCTCATTGTGGTGGCTTCTCCTATTGTGGAGCATGGGCTCTAGGCACATGGGCTTCAGTAGTTGTGGCTTGCAGGCTCTAGAGCACAGGCTCAGTAACCATGGTGCATGGGCTTAGTTGCTCCTTGGCATGTGGGATCCTCTCAAACCAGGGCCTGAACCCATGTTCCCTGCATTGACAGGCAGATTCTTAACCACTGCACCAACAGGGAAGTCCCTATACTTTTAGTTTTACAATTTCAGCAGCTGACCTAATTTACAATATGCATTTACAACTGATTAAAGTCCACTTACAAATAACTCTACACCACTTTGTTACAATAAAATAATTCTAATTCATCCCCCATCCCTTATATCATTGCTGCTATTCTTCTTACTTGTATATAAACATACATAAGGATTCATAATCTAATCTATTTTTGGTCTTATTTCAAACCAAATGTTATCTGTTAGATCAATTAAGAATAAATGTTTTCATTTTGCTTTTACTTATTCCTTTTCTGATACTCTCCCTTTCTTTATATAGATCCAAGTTTCTAACCTATATTATTTTCATTCTTCCTAGGGAATATATTTACATTTCTTGCAAGTCAGGACTACTGGCAGCAAATCCCATCATTTTTTTATTACTTGAGTAAGTCTTTATTTCTCCTACACTTTTGAAAGATAATTTTTCAGGATACAGAATTCTAGGTTGTTGGGTTTTTTCTCTGGACACATTAAATTTTCACTTCACTCATTTTCTGTTTATGTATTTTCTGAGGAGAAGTTAGATGAATTTCTTATATTTGCTCCTCTAGGTAAAATTTCCTGACCCCTGTCCCAGCTTTCAAGTTTTTATTCTTTATCTTTGATTTTCTGTCATTTGAAAATGATATGGCTATGTATACTTTTGGCATTTTCCTACTTGGTGTTCTCTGAGATTCCCAAATCTGTGGTTTGGTGTATAACAGAAATTTGGGAAAATTCTTATTAATTATTGTTTCAAATATTTCATCTGTTTTATTCTTTCTTCTCCTTTTGGTATTCCCATATGTATGATATACTTTTGTATATTTCCCCCAGTTCTTGAATATTCTACTTTTTTCGTTTTTCTTTTTTTTTTTTTTCCATATTGGAAGTTTCTATTGAGATATCCTCAAGCTTGGCAATTATTTCCTCAGCTACATCCAGTCTACTAGTGAGCCCATCAAAGGCATTCTTCATTTCTGTTATAAAGTTTTTGATGTCTAGCATTTCTTTTTGATTCTTTCTTAAAATGTCCATCTCTTTACTTACATTGGTTTCTGTTCTTATGTGCTGTGTAACTTATCCATTAGGTCTCAGTATATAAGTCATAGTTGTTATAAATTTTTGGTCTAATAATTCCAACACCACTGCCATATCTGATCCTGGTTTTGATGTCTGTTCTGTCTCTTCAACACTTTTTGTTTTCGTCCTTTAGTAGCCTTGTAATTTTTTCTTGATATATGGACCTGAGGTGCTGTGTAAAATAAATTACTGAGAAATGGCTTAAATAATGTGGTGGTTTTGAGTGGGGATAAAATGTTTTATAGTCCTATGATTAGGTCTTAGTCTTCTAGTAGGATTGTGGTTCTGGACTATAAATATTATAAGTGTCTCTCAGTAACCATCATCCTCCTTTAGCACGGGCAGAATGGCTAGATGTGGCTGAAGTTGGGTATTTCCTTTCCCACAGGTCAGTTAGGCTCTGAAGAAAATCCTTCAAGTTTTAGGCTCTGGTAAAATAGTTTCTCTTGAGAGCAGATCTTTAAGAACATAATGCTCTAGGTTTCTCAGAATGGCTATTTTCCCTCCCACCGTTGGAAGCACAAGTGGATTTTTCCCTAATATTCACTGTGAAGACCTGTTCAAACCTTTAGATATAAAACTCACAAAAGTGTGGGGACTCCCCTATGCTTGAGTCTTCCTGAAATTTTTAACTCTCAGACTTGTCCACGCTGAGCCTCCAGTAATTTATCAATTGTAATTTAGAATTTCCTTCCCACCACTTATTCCAGTGGAGATTTCTGCTCCTGGATACCTGCTGCTAAGCTGTGATTCTTTGTATTCACCTCTCTGTCTCTGCCCATTTGGGGGCAGCAATTTTCCCTGTGTCCTCACTTCTGTGATATATATATATAAGGAGTGTTGTAGATTATTTTAGTTTGCCCAGCTTTTTACTTAGAATGGAGTGACAACTTCCAAACTCCTTACATGCTGACTGGAAACCAGAATTCCTTCAGCATTTAATCTTTTCCTGACAATATTCTCCAATTCTTAATTTGTATTTTACTGTATACAATTTTGATATGATTCCTCTATATTCCAACTATTTTTTTTCCATTTAAGATTATCATTTTTTTGCCATGTTTAAACCAACTCTCAGCTCAAGTTGTTGAATAATTAATAAACATTTTATCCTAATTGTGTTTTAGAATTTTACATTTTAATTTACTGTCTAAAAGTTATTTTGGTGAAATCAAGATTATCCACTTTTCTCAGTACCAACATTTGGCATATCTTTTTTCTCCTCATTTAAGTTGCAATCTTTCCTTTATTATCAAATCACCATATATACTGGGTCTATTTCCAGACTTTGCATTCAGATCTGATGATATCTATATCTGTTAAAAATCTGCTAATTACCATAATTTCATAATATGTTTAAACAACTCATCATATTTCTAATTTCATTACTCTTTATATACAGCTAAAAATTGTTTGCTATATGTTTTAATTTTCCAGAAATTAACTGTCTTTTTGGCAAAATTTAAAGTGTCACTAATCTTGTTTTTAAGGTATTTTGCTAAATATAGATTTTTTCAATAAAATTTTATAATTTATTTCTATATATCCTGTGCATTTAATTTGATTTCACATCTATTCTTGTGTTCTGGTGAAGTGAAAGGGATTATGTTGCTGTTACTGTTGTGTTTACATTTTGAAATTGGTTACTATTGCAATGTAAGAGAATTTTTGAGTTTTGTCGATCTATTTGCTACTCTTTATTGATGGTCTTTCATTTTTTATATGAAATCAGTTATTCTGAAATAATTATTTTCTAATATTTAACTTTTACATCTAACTACTAGTTGCTCATGAAAATAAAGTAAAATTATTGTGAAAAAGGATCATGTTTTGTTTTCAATTTACATTTTGAACTATAATACTGGTGACAATTGTTAAAGAAGAGTAATTAGTTTTGCACAACCACCTGAAATAAGATTTTTTAATTAATTTTAATTTGTTTATAACTTTGTATAAGTTTTATGTGTACAATATTATATTTCAACTCTATATACAATGGAGTGCTCACCACCAAAATTTGTTTCCATTTGTCATCATACTGTTGACGCCCTTTACTCATTTCACTCTCACCACCACCTTCTCCTCTGGTGATCACTACTCTGTTCTCTGTATCTATGTGTTTGTTTTTGTTTGGCTTTTTCATTTATTTTGTTTTTGAAATGTTTCACATGTAAATGAAATCATACAATATTTGTCTTTCTCCTCCTTACTTATCTCACCTAGCATAATACGCTCAAGTTTCATCCACACTGTCACAAATGACAAGTTTATAGTTTTTTGTTTTTTGTTTTTTGTTTTTAATGGCTGAATAGTATACAATCTTCTCTCTACATTTATCTGTTGATTGTAAGTTAGGTTGTTTTCATATCTTGGTGATTATAAATGCTGAAATGAATATAATGATGTGGTATATCTTTTCAAACTAGTGCTTTCATATTCTATGGATACATATGCAGAAGTGGAATAGTTAGATAATATATTAGTTCTATTCTTAATTTTTTGTTATTTAAAAAATATATATTTATTTATTTTTATTGAAATATAATTGATTTACAAGTTGTGTTTGTTTCAGGTGTACAGCAATATGATTCAGTTATATATACATATATATATGTATTTTTTCTGATTTCTTTTCTCTTATAGATTACTATAAAATATTGTTTAGGGCTTCCCTGGTGGTGCAGTGGTTGAGAGATCACCTGGCGATGCAGGGGACATGGGTTCATGCCCCGGTCCAGGAAGATCCCACATTCCGCGGAGCAGCTGGGCCTGTGAGCCATGGCTGCTAAGCGTGCGTGTCCAGAGCCTGCGCTCTGCAATGGGAGAGGCCACAACAGTGAGAGGCCCACATACCGCAAAAAAAAAAAAAAAAAAATCAATTGGCCAAAGTCCATTTCTCCATCAGTCTGTAAGGACATTGTTGTTGAGCTGTCAAGGCAAAAAACTACCATGGCTTCCAGTTCTTTGACAAAACCTCAGATGTGTGACGTTCTGGCCAAGAATCTGTGATTTCATATTGTTGGAGCATTCATTGTCTCCCTGAGAGTTGAAAATGCAGATTTCTACAGAAATTATTTTTTAAAAAGGGACTCTTTAAAATTAACTAATTAATTAATTTGGCTGCGTCAGGTCTTAGTTGTGGCACATGCGCTCTTTGTTGCAGTGCGTGGGCTTCTCTCTAGTTGTGGCACACAGGCTCTAGAGTGTGAGGGCTCAACTGTTGCGGTGCGTGGGCTTAGTTGCCCCATGGCATGCGGGATCTTAGTTCCCCAACCAGGGATTGAGCTCGCGTCCCCCACATTGGGAGGCAGATTCTTAACCACTGGACCACCAGGGAAGTCTGTCTACAGAAATTATGATTCTATAAAAGATTGTGAGGAGATGAGGAAGGCTGGTATCTTTCAGAGTGCAAAGTGATTTTGGAATGCAAAGAATTTCTTTGGGTTGAGTTCTGTGGAAGTTTCTCACTTACCTGTGTTTCTGAACTATGAAACTATGAACTATGACTATCTGGTCTAAGGAATAGCTTCTCTTGATAAATGAAGAATTAACAAAAAAATCAATTGGCCATAAATGCATGAGTTTATTTCTGGAAACTCAATTCCATTCCATCGATCTATATGTCTATCATTATGCCAGTACCACACTGTTTTGATTACTGTAGCTTTATAGTAAGTTTAAAATTGGGACTCGTGAGTCTACCAAGAGTGTTCTTTTAAGGATTCTTTGAGGTATTCAGAGTCCCTTGCAATTCCATATGAATTTGAGAATATGCTTTCACATTACTGGAAGAAGGAAAAAAGTCATTGGGATTTTGCAAGGGATTGCATTGAATCTGTTGATTGCTTTGGGAATAATCTAAACAATATAAATGATAACTGATTTGGGAGATGTGAAGAATATGAATGAGAGAATGGGAGAAATTGTGCTGGGTACTTGGTAAGCAATAGATGACTTTAGAAGTGATTGATGTGACCAAGATCGTTACCATACTAATTTATTTTGTTGCCATTCTGGACAAAAAGTCCACACCAGATTTTAAGTAGATCTGAGGGAGAGGGGAGTAGTTTTTCCTCTGAGAGAAGCCAGTTGGGATCAGAAGATGAAAGAGCCGCTCCCCTGAGGGAGGCTGACAGTGCACATTTTTGCCTATACTTCTTTTTTTAAAAATTTATTTATTTTTGGCTGCATTGGGTCTTTGTTGCTGCGTGCGGGCTGCACATTGTGGTGGCTTCTCTTGTTGTGGAGCATGGGCTCTAGGTGCACTGGCTTCAGTAGTTGTGGCTCGCGGGCTCTAGAGCTCAGGCTCAGTAGTTGTGGCGCACAGGCTTAGTTGCTCTGCGGCATGTGGGACCTTCCCAGACGAGGACTCGAACCCCTGTCCCCTGCACTGGCAGGTGGATTCTTAACCACTGCACCACTAGAGAAGCCACTTGCCTATACTTCTTTTCGCTGTTTTTGAGACGCATGATGCATGTATCTCAAAGATGCATTATGATGTAATGTCTATTTTTCCTAATAGATGCTGCCAGGCCATCAGTAAAATCAAGAATAGAGAAGATTCTGAGCCCCATCCCAACTTGCTCACTCCTGGCAGGGCCCTGATGCTGTTGGTAGCCTGGGTTTCCAGCCCCCAACACAGGGCTGAGTCCTATGTTTGTGGGGTGGGGAAGCAGGGGAGAGATGGCTGGGAGGGAGGTCCTTCTGCAAAGAGGGACCCTGAGGCCTTCCCCAGTGTATGAGATCCCACCAGGCCTTGCTGAGGAACAGTATTACAGGGAGGACAAGGGAGATGTCTGGAGAGAGGGAGAGGTTTGAACTTCAGGCGCCAGTTCTCAGTACGTCACAAAGACGTGTTGAGTTAGATACACTCTGAACACATTTTATTCCTTCATCCATTTATGATTTCATTCACTCATTCATGCATTCTTTCAATATTCCCTGAGCACCTGCTCTGCCACCAGCCTTGTGCTATCTGATGATGGGGACACGGTGGTGACTTAGTCCCAGACCCTTTCCTTCTGACTCCCACATCCAGTTGGGGCACAGACAGTAATGACCCAGAGTGAGCAGGTCTGGGAAGAAGGGCCAAGGGTGATAGGGAGGGCTTCCTGTAGGAGGGCACATCTGAGCTGTGATTTTAAGAATGAGTAAGAATTGTGACTATTTCAGAGGGGCCTCAGCCCTGGGAGGGCAGAGGGCAGGACGGGGCCAGTCACCCTATGGGCCTTGGTGAGGATTCGGGCTTAATCTGAGTGCACTGTGAGCCAAGAACACATGCTAAACAGGGAATGAAAGTGGTGAGACTTGGGCCTGTGGAAAATCCTAGTGTCTGTCTCCTGTGAGGGAGGTGGACAGAAAGGTGGACAGACAGGAAGCAGGACACCAGAGAGGATGCTTCTGGAGCAGAAATAATCATGCAATTACCAGAGTTCTAAATGTCTGCCCTTTCTCAAGGGTGTGGGATGTATAGCACACTCGTTTCCCAGAACCATTCCTTCCCCTGTTCTTCAGGCCTCCCCTCCTCTTACAGCTGCAGGGTAGAAAAGTGTTCTCCAAACTGTGGGTCGTGACGCTCTTTCAGGTTGTAAAACCAATGAACTTATCTTAATGAGTTCTTTTAAAATGAAAAGAGAATTGATGGAAGATAGAATAGTGTGCACTGCAGAGAATCTTAACTCACATAAGGATGTAATATCTATCTTTCCCAGTGAGTCACATACAATGGTTAATAAACACACACGATCGGAAAGATTCCAGGCACAGGCTTGTCTTCTGCCTTCCTAAGAGCCAGTGACTTAGCTGTCCTATCATGTCTTCCCAAAAAATAGGTTCAGCTCTCACATCCTCCATCCCAGGTGCTTCCTGGAGTGGCTGAAGGTAGACTTGGCACCCAGCCTGGCATCTCTACCAAAAAGAGGGGCGAGGTAGGTCTGGATACCTGCCAGTTCCAGAGAGAAGCTGGTTGCCCAGGGCAGGCTTGGGGTTGGCATCCCTGGAGAGGAGCCCAGCCCCCTCCCCTCCCCTCATCTGTAGCCTCATCTCTCCAGGGGGCTGAGTCAGGACATGGGTGGAAAAGTGAGAGGAGATCAGGGCAGGGCTAGTCTCAGAGGCTGTACTGGTGGGAGGACATTGAGGGCCAGGCCAGGGCTCCATGGATACTGAGAACACCAGACTCAACAGTGATGAGGCTTCAGGGTCAGAGAGCCTTGGGTTTGAATTGCTATACTTTCTCAAAGGGCCAAGTAGGCCATTTATAGGTAATACTATTCATGTCCTTGTATAAGAGGAGGACTTGCTTTCTCATATTTGACTCTGACAGCTTTTTTTTTTTTTTTTTGGCTGCTTCGAGCCTTAGCTGTGGCACGCGGGATCTTCATTGAGGCATGTTGGATCTTTCGCTGTGGTGCACGGGCTTCTCTCTAGTTATGGCACACCCGCTCCAGAGCAGGTGGACTCTGTAGTTTGTGGCACGTGAGCTCTCTAGTTGAGGCTCCTGGGCTCAGTAGTTGTGGCTCGTGGGCTTAGTTGTCCCATGGCATGTGGGATCTTAGTTCCCTGACCAGGGATCGAACCTGTGTCCCCTGCATTGGAAGGTGGATTCTTTACCACTGGACCACCAGGGAAGTCCCTGAGCTGTTTTTCAGATACTGAAAGCCCCACCACGTGGAAGAAGTTAACTATTTGCTGACCACAAGCACATAGATCCCAGACCGGTTGGAACCAGAAGGTTGATGATGTTGACTCCTGATTACCTCACCACCAACCAATCAGAAGAATGCCCACGAGCTGATCACGCACCCTACAACCCCTCTTCCTCACCCTGTCTTTAAAAATCTTTCACTGAAAGCCATTGGGGAGTTTGGGTCTTTTAAGCACTAGCTGCCCATTCTCCTTGCTTGGCGCCCTGCAGTAAACGCTGCACTTTCCTTCATCACAACCTGGTGTCAGTAGATTGTCTTTACTGCATACAGGCGAGCAGGCCCAAGTTTGGTTCTGTAACACTAGGCGATGTGAGGACACAGTGCCAACTCAGTAGCAGATCCTGTGCCATCACTGGGGACACAGATCCAGCCTCTGACTCAGGGAGGTCAGGGCTGGTTGGAAAGCCATAGGTGGGGAAGACCAAGTGTTACCTGGAGAGAGTCTGCGATGATGATACTGGAGAAGCAGCATCTTCCCTGAGAGTTCAAGGATGAGCTAGAATTGTGGCTGATTCAGTGGATCTGGAGCCTCTAAGAGCAGAGGGTGGGGCCAGGAGAGGGGCTGGAGGTGGCAGGGCTGGTCATCTCGTGAGGCTTTCAGATACTCTGGGTATGATCCTGAGCTCACAGGGCACTGTGGAGAGATCATAAGCAGGGGATGAAGGTGGTCAAATCTGTGTCTGTGGAACTTCCGTGTGTCTGTCTGCTGTGAGGAAGGTGGACAAGAGAGTTAGCAGAAGCAGGAGACCAGGGAGAAGGCTTCTGAAGCAGAAATCACCACCCTGTAGCAGGGAACTGACCACCTGCTTTCTCCTGACAGAGCATGCGGTAATTCCACCTCCTCTTGCAGGACAATTTCCCCATCTGCTCTCCTGGCCCCATCCCTTACAGCAGCAGGTAGAACAATATTTCCCAAGGAAAAGACTGGGGCATCCTGGTAGGATGTAAAACCAATCCACTTGGGCATAAACAATAGTATGTTTTACTTGAATAAGAATAGACTAGAATATGGGAGCGTGTGCTCTGAACAGAATGCTGCGCTATACTGTTTAATGCACTTTCTCCTGTGACTGTGTATAAGCCACATAATGATGTAATATCTACTTTCCCCAGTGAGTCACAGACAAGTGGTTAGAACACTTGAGAATAGAGAAGGTTTGGGGATCACCTCTTTTCCTAAGAATCACTAATGGACGGTGGTGCAGTGGTTAAGAATCCTCCTGCTAGTGCAGGGGACACGGGTTCAAGCCCTGGTCCGGGAAGATCTCACATGCAGCAAAGCAACTAAGCCCGTGCGCCACAACTACTGAGCCTGCACTCTAGAACCCATGAGCCACAACTACTGAAGCCCATGTGCCTAGAGCCCGTGCTCCGCAACAAGAGAAGCCACCGCAGTGAGAAGCCCACGCACCGCAACGAAGACCCAACGCAGCCAAAATAAAATGAAATAAATGAATAAATTTTTTAAAAAGAAAAAAAAGAAGAATCACTAACTTACCTGCCCCATCACGTGTTCTAATAAAGGGGTTCGAGAATTCCCTGGGGGGCCAGTGGTTAGGTCTCCGTGGTTTCTACTGCAGGGGGTTGCTCCTTCATCTGCTGTGTGTTTTTCTGTCTTCTCATTTTGCTTATCTTACTGTGATTGGGTTCACCTTTTTGCAGGCTGCAAGTTCGTAGCTCCCGTTGTTTTTGATGTCTGTCTCCAGTGGCTAAGGTTGGTTCAGTGGGTTGTGTAGGCTTCCTGGTGGAGGGGACTAGTGCCTGTGTTGTGGTGTATGAGGCTAGATCTTGTCTCTCTAGTGGGCAGGTCCACGTCTGGTGGTGTGTTTTGGGGTGTCTGTGGACTTATTATGATTTTAGGCAGCCTCTCTGCTAGTGGGTGGGGTTGTGTTCCTGTTTTGCTATATGGTTGGCATAGGTTGTCCAGCACTGTAGCTTGCTGGTCGTTGAGTGAAGCTGGGTGCTGGTGTTGAGATGGAGATCTCTGGGAGATTTTCGCCATTTGATATTATGTGGGGCTGGGAGGTCTCTTCTTGACGAGTGTTTTGAAGTTGGCTCTCCCACCTCAGAGGCAGAGTCCTGACTCCTGGATGGAGCAGCAAGAGCCTTTCATCCACTCGGCTTTTGGGAGGTCTGAGGTCTTCTGCCAGCATTCAGTAGGTGTTCTGTAGGAGTTCTTCCACATGTAGGTGTATTTCTGGTGTATTTGTAGGGAGGAAGGTGATCTCCACGTCTTACTCCTCCGCCATCTTTCCCCCGCCCCTGTTTTCTATTTTATATACAGCAGTGTGTATATGGTAATCCCAAGCTCTCATTTATCCCTACCCCCTTTCCATTTCGGTATTGACAAGTTGTTTTCTATGTCTGTGGGTCTGTTTTTATTTTGTATATAGGTTCATTTATATATATTTTTTTATATTCCACATATAAGAAATATCATATTATATTTGTCTTTCTCTGTCTTTCTCACTTCACTTAGCATGATAATCTCTAGGTCCATCCATGTTGCCACAAATGGCATTATCTCATTATTTTTTATGGCTGAATAATATTCCATTGTATAAATATACCACAACTTTTTTATCCATAAATCTGTCAATGGACATTTAGGTTGCTTCCATATCTTGGCTAATGTAAATAGAGCTTCTATGAATATTAGAGTGCATGGTTCTTTCTGAATTATAGTTTTCTCTGCATATATGCACAGGATCATATGGTAGCTCTATTTTTAGTCCTTTAAGAACCTCCAAACCATTCTCCATAGTGGCTGTATCAATTTACATTCCCACCAATGGTGTAGTAGGGTTCCTATTTCTCCACACCCTCTCCAGCATTTATTACTTGTAGACTTTTTGATGATGGCCATTCTGACAGGTGTGAGGTGAGACCTCATTGCAGTGTTGATTTGCATTGCTCTAATAATCAGTGATGTTGAGCATCTTTTCTTGTGCCTTTTGGCCATCTGTATGTCTTCTTTGAAGAAATGTCTATTTAGATATTCTGCCCATTTTTTGATTAGATGATTTATTTATTTTTTTGGTTCAGCTGAATGAGCTGTCTGTATAACTTATAGATTCATTCCTGGTCAGCCACTTCATTTGCAAGTATTTTCCCCATTCTGTGGGTTGTCTTTTGGTTTTGTTTATGGTGTCCTTTGTTGTGTAAAAGCTTTTAAGTTTTATTAGGTCAAGTTTGCTTATTTTTGCTTTTATTTCTATTACTCTAGAAGAATGATCCAAAAAGATATTGCTGCAATTAATGTCAAAGTGTTTTCTATCTATGTTTTCTTCTAGGAGTTTTATAGTATAGTCTTACATTTAGGTCTTTAATCAATTTTGAGTTTATTTTTGTGTATGGTGCTAGAGAATGTTCTAAGTTCATTCTTTTACATGTGGCTGTCCAGTTGTCCCAGCATCACTTATTGAAGAGACTGTCTTTTCTCCATTGTATATTCTTGCTTCCTTTGTTATAGACTAATTGAGCATAGGTGCCTAGGTTTATTTCTGTTTTTTTTTTATCCTGTTCCATTCATCTATATTTTTGTTTTTATGCCAGTACAATAATGCTTTGATTAATGTAGCTTCATAGTATAGTCTGAAGTCTGGCATCCTGATTCCTACAGCTCTGTTTTAATCCTCAAGATTGCTTTGGCTATTTGGGGTCTTTTGTGTTTCCATACAAATTGTAAAATTTTTTGTCCTAATTTCGTGAAAAATGCCATTGGTCATTTGATAGAGATTGCATTGAATCAGTAGATTGCCTTGGGTAATATAGTCCTTTTGACAGTATTGATTCTTCCAGTCCAAGAACATGGTATATCTTTCTATCTGTTTGCATTATCTTTGATTTCTTTCATCAGCGACTTATAGTTTTCAGAGTACATGTCTTTGCCTTCTAAAGTAGGTTTATTCCTCAGTATTTTATTCTTTTTGATGCAATGTTAAATGGGATTGTTTCCTTAATTTCTCTTTCTGACCTTTTGTTTTTAGCGTATAGGAATGCAACCAATTTCTGTGTATTAATTTTGTATTATGGGACTTTACCAAATTCATTAATGAGCTCTAGTAGTTTTCTGTAACATCTTTAGGATTTTCTATGTAGAGTGCCATGTCATTTGCATACAGTGACACTTTTATTTATTTTCCAATTTGGATTCCTTTTATTTCTTTTCATTCTCTGATTACCATGGCTATAACTTCCAAAACTATGTTGAATAAAAGTGGTGGGATTGGACATCCTTGTTCCTGATCTTACAGGAAAGGCTTTCAGCTTTTCATCCTTGAGTATGATATTAGCTATGTATTTGTCATCTATGGCCTTTATTATGTTGAGATAGGTTCCTACTATGCCCATTTTCTGGAGAGCTTTCTGTAATAAATTGAATTTGAATGTTGTATTTAATCAAAGGCTTTTTCTGCATCTACTGAGATGTTTATATGTTTTTTATTCAACAATTTGTTAATGTGGTGTATCACACTGATTTATTTTAAGATATTGAAAAATCCATTCATCCCTGGGATAAATCACACTTGATCATGGTGTATGATCCTTTCAATGTACTGTGAGATTTGGTTTGCTATTGCTTGCTGAGAATTTTTGTGTCTATGTTCACCAGTGATATTGGCCTGAATTTTTCTTTTTCTGTGGTATCATTGTCTGATTTTGATATGAGTGTGATGTTGGCCTCATAGAATTCGTTTGGAAGTGTTCCTTTCTCTGCAAATGTTTGGAATAGTTTCAGAAGTATAGGTGTTACTTATTCTCTAAATCTGTGATAGAATTCAACTGTGAAGCCCTCCTGGATTTTGTTTGTTGGAAGTTTTTCAATTACAGATTCAATTTCAGTACTTGTAATTGGTCTGTTCATATTTTCTATTTCTTCCTGGTTCAGTCTTGGGAGATTGTATTTTTCTAAGAATTTGTCCATTTCTTCTAGTTTGTCAAATTTGTTGGTATATAGCTGCTTTTAGTAGTCTCTTATGGTCCTTTGTATTTCTGTGGTGTCCATTGTAACTTCTTTTTTCATTTTTAATTTTACTGATTTGATTCCTCTCCCTTTTTTCTTGATGGATCTGGCTAAAAGTTTATCTCTTTTCAAAGAACCAGGTTGTAGTTTTATTGATCTTTTCTCTTGTTTTTTTTTTATAACCTCTATTTCTTTTATTTTTTCTCTGATATTTATGATTTCTTTCCTTCTACAAACTTTGTGTTGTGTTTGTTCTTCTTTCTCTAGTTGTTTAATGTGTAAAGTTAGGTTATTTGAGATTGCTTTTGTTTCCTGAGGTAACAATGTATTTCTAAAAAGTTCCATCCTAGCACTGTTTTTTGTGTGTTCCATAGGGTTTGAATTATTGCATTTTTATTTTCATGTGTCTCTCTCTCTCTATATATATATATATATATTTTTTTTTTTTTGATTTCTTCAGTGATCCATTGGCTGTTTAGTAGTATATTGTTTAGCCTCCATGTATTTCTGTTTTTGGCAGTTTTTTTCTGGTAGTTGATTTCTAATCTCATATAATTGTGGTTTGAAAAGATGCTTGATATCATTTCAATTTTTTAAAATTTACTAAGACTCGCTTTATGGCCCAACATGTGATCTATCCTCATGAATGTTTCATGTGCACTTGGAAAGAATGTGTATTTTTCTGCTTTCAGATGGAATGCTCTATAAATACTAAGTCTATCTGATCTTGTTTGTCATTTTAGGCCAGAGTTTCCTTACTGATTTTCTGTCTGGATGATCTGTGCAATGATGTAAGTGGGGTGTTAAAGTCCCCCACTATAATTGTGTTACTGTCAATTTCTCCCTTTATGTATGTTAATATTCACTTTATATATTTAGGTGTTTGTACGTTGAGTTCATATATATTTACAATTGTTTTACCTTTTTCTTGGATTTATTCCTTGATCATTATGTCATTTACTTCTTTGTCTCTTGTAACAATCTTTATTTTAAAGTCTATTTTGTCTGTTATGAGTATTGCTACTTTGGCTTTCTTTTGATTTCCTTTTACATGGAATACCTATTTCTGTCACCTCACTTTTCCTGTATGTGTGTCTAGTTCTGAACTGGGTCTCTTGTAGACAGCATATATATTGGTGATGTTTTTCTATCTATTCAGCCAGTGTATGTCTGCTGGTTGGAGAATTTAATCCACATACATTTAACATAATTATTGATATATATTTTTTTATTGTCATTTTGTTAGTTGTACGTCTTTTTTCTTCCTTTCCTCTTTCTTTCTCTTGTGTTGTGATTTGTTATATCTCTTTAGTGTTGTGTTTGGAATGTATTTTCTTTTGTGTGTGTATATGTATTATAGATTTTTGTTTGCAGTTACCATGAAGTTCTGATATAGCACTCTCTCTCTCTCTCTCTATATATATATATATATATATATATACACACACACACACACACACACACACACACACACACACACACATGATTTTTTTAAGTTACTAATCTCTTAATTTCAAATACATTTCAAATATTCTGCACTTGTATTCTCTTCCCCCCACAATTACTGGTTTAGATAACATATTGGTGTGTGGATGATTTCCTACCTTTACTGGAGGCTTGTCTTTATGGGTGAGCTTTCCCATTCATTATATATTTGTTTCTAGTTTTGTCCTTTATTTTTCTGCCTAGAGCATATCCTATAGCATTTGTTGTAAAACTGGTTTGGTGGTTCTGAATTCTCTTAACTATTGCTTGTCTGTAAATCTCTGTCAGATCTGAATGACAGCCTTGTTGGGTCAAGCATCCTTGGCTGTAGGTTTTTCACTTTCATCACTTAAAATATATCATGTAACTCCCTACTAGCCTACAGACTTTCAGCTGAAAAATCAGCTAATAACCTTATAGGGATTCCTATATATGTTAGTTGTTGCTTTTTCCTTGTTGCTTTTAATATTTTCTCTGTCTTTAAATTTGTCAGTTTAATTAATAAGTGTCTTGGCATGTCCTCCCTTGGCATATTCTCCCTTGGGTCACCTTGGGTTTATTCTCCCATACAGGGCTAAAAGAAGTCTTCCCATTGCCTTGTTTAATTTTAGCTGATCTCATGAACCATTTCAAAAATTACTAGGTTACAGTAGTGCATTGATAAAATCTAGAAAACTGGTTAGAAGATAGAATACTTGGACACTTATGTGGAAAACAGAAATGGCAAAATATTTAAACAAATTGCACTGAAAGGCATTTTTTTTTTTTTTAATTCACATTACTATACCATCTCAGGTTTGGGTTTAAACTCAGGTATTTGTTAAATCATTATTTTTAATCTTATCAGTACTGCTAAGGATAATAAAGATGATGGTAAAATAAAATCTTATTAGTTAGCTTTTAGTATCTACTTTCCTTTTATCAATCATATCAAAGCAAAAATGAACTCAGTTGCTTTATATCTATGAAAAATATTAAAAGTAATACCATGAATAATTATATATATGTAACATGTTATATGTATATAATGTTATATATGTAATTAATTATATATATATATATATATATATATATATATATATATATATATGACTCTTGCTTCCTGGACTTGGGTAACTCTTTCCTTTCCCTTGTTAGGGAATTTTTCAGCTATTATCTCCTCAAATATTTTCACTGGCTCTTTCTCTCTCTCTTCTCTTTCTGAGACCCATAT
This sequence comes from Lipotes vexillifer, assembly GCF_000442215.2. Classification (NCBI taxonomy): domain Eukaryota; kingdom Metazoa; phylum Chordata; class Mammalia; order Artiodactyla; family Lipotidae; genus Lipotes; species Lipotes vexillifer. The sequence continues at coordinate 4,163,517 of NW_006787679.1, forward strand.
AATGTGTATGTTGGTGTGTTTAATGTTGTCCCAGAGGTCTCTGAGATTTTCCTCATTTAGTTTCATTCTTTTTTCTTTATTCGGCTTGGTAGCAGTGATTTCTGCCATTCTGTCTTCCAGCTCACATATTCATTCTTTTGCTTCATTTATTCTCTTGTTGATTCCTTCTAGTGTGCTTTTCATTTCATTTATTGTGTTCTTCAACTCTGTATGGTTGTTCTTTATATTTTCTTACTCTCTGTTAACAATTTCTTGTAACTTATCACTCTGTGCCACTATTTTTTTCCTGACCTCTTGGATCATCTTTACAATCATTGATCTAAACTCTTTCTTGTGTATATGGCCTATCTCCTCATCACCTAGTTGTTCTTCTGGGGTTTTATCTTGTTCCTTCATCTGGAATATATTCCTCTGCCATCTCATTTTGCCTAAATTTCTAGTTGTATTTTTATGTATGTGGAAGGTTAGTTATGCTTCTCACCCTCTGAGAAGTGACCCTCTATAGAGGATGCTCTATGTGTCCCAGTAGTACTTTCCCATCTCATCATCCAAGGGCAAGGGAACAGCTGGTCCCAGGGTAAGTCCTGATCTTTGTTCATGGACTGAGTTCTGCAGGCTGCTGGATCATAGCATTCTTACTTCTAGTGTCTGCCCCCTGGAGGATGAGGCTGGTCTAAGAGGCTTGTGCAGGCTTCTTGGTGGGATGGACTACTGCTGCTCATTGGTGGTTGGACTTGAGTCTTTGTCCTCTTGTGGGTAGGGTCTTGAAGTGGGTGTGTCTAGAGTGGCTGTGAGCTCAGGAAGTCTCTAGGCAGCCTTTCTGCTGCTGGGTGGGTCTGTATTCCTACCCTTTTCATTGTTTGGCCTTAGGCATCCCAGCACTGGAGCCTACAGGATGTTGGGTGGGGCCAGGTCTCAGTGCCAACATGGTGACCTCCAGGAGAGTTAATGCTGATGAATATTAACTAGGACCTTTTCCACCAGTGTCCTTGTCCCCATGGTGAGTCACAGCCAACCCCCACCTCTGCAGAGTTCCTCCAAGACCTGCAGGTAGGTCTGGCCCAGGATCCTATGAAATCAGTGCTTTTCCCCAGGGTCCTGGTTCACATAAGACCTGTGTGTACCCTCAAAGAGTGGAACCTCTCTTTCCTTCAGTCCTGTGGATCTTCTGAAATCAAGTGCCTCTGGCCTTCAAAGCCAAGTGCTGTGGTGGCCCCTCCTCTTGATTCCAGACTCCCAGGCTGGGGAGCCTGATGTGGAACTCAGAACTCTCACTCCTGTGGGAGAACTTCTGTGATATAATTGTTCTCCAGGTTGTGGGTCACACACTAGGGGGTATGGGATTTGATTCTATTGTGAGAGCACCCCTACTACTGTCTCATTGGATTTCTTTTTTATGTCTTTGTATGTAGAATATATTTTTTGCTAGGTTCAGTTCTCTTTTTTTTTTTTTTTTTTTCATGGCTGTTTAGGAGTTCTTTGTGATTTTGATATGCTCATGAGAGGAGGGTGAGATTAGGGTCCTTCTACTCTGTCATCATGTCTCCCTTTTCCAATGTTCACTCATCCCTACCTCAACCTTCCTCCCTGTAGCTTGGGACCTAGAGTCAGTGGATCCCAACCACTGGAAGGAGGAAAGCAGGAAAAATGAGCTAAGAGTCAGAGACCTATTCTTAACTTTTAGAGAAATCTTCATACTGTTTTCCATAGTTGTTACATCAAATTCCATTCCCACGAAGAGTGCATGAAGTTTCTTTTTTCTCCATATCCTGTCTGACAGTTATTTCTTTTCTTTTTGTTAATAGGCATTCTAACAGGTGTGAAATTATATCACATTTTCATTTGAATTTTCATTTCCCTAATAATTATTGACATTGAACACTTTTTCAAGTGCCTGTTGGCCCAATTAAAAAAATGTCTATTCAGCTCCTCTGCCTTTTTTTTTTTTTTTTTTTTTCTTTTTTTGTGGTATGCAGGCCTCTCACTGTTGTGGCCTCTCCCATTGTGGAACACAGGCTCTGGATGTGCAGGCTCAGCAGTCATGGGTCATGGGCCTAGCCACTCCACAGCATGTGGGACTTTCACAGACTGGGGCACAAACTCGTGTCCCCTGCATTGGCAGGCAGACTGGCAAACACTGTGCCACCAGGGAAGCCCTGCCCATTTCTTTAATTGTTTTTTTTTGTTTGTTTGTTTGATATTGAGTTTTATTAGCTCTTTATATACTTTGAATATTAACCCCTTATCATCACATAATTTGCAAATATCTTTTCCCATTAGATAAGTTGTCCTTTTATTTTGTTGATGTCTTCCTTTTCTATGCAGAAGTTTTTAGTTTGATGTAGCCCCATTTGTTCATATTTTCCTTTGCTTCTTTCACCTGAAGAGACACATCCAGAAAGATATTACTAAGACCAATGTCAAAGAGCACACCACCTATGTTTTCTTATAGGAGTTGTATGGTTTCTGACCTCATTCAAGTCTTTAATCCACTTTGTGTTGATTTTTGTTATGGTGTGAAATACTGGTTTAGTTTGATTCATTTGCATAGAGCTGTCCAGTTTTCCCACTATTTATTGAAGAGACTATCCATTTCCCATAGTATGGTCTTTGCTCCTTGTCACAAATTAATTAATCATAAAGGTGTGCAGGTTTTGGGGGGATTTTCAACCCTGTTCCTTTGATCTATGTGTCTGTTTTTCTGCCAATACAGTGCTGCTTTGATTACTAGAGCTTTGTAACATAATTTGAAATCATGAAGTGTGAAACATCCAGCTTTGTTCTTTTCTCTCAGGATTTCTTTGGATATTTGGGGTCTTTTTTGGTTTTATACAAATTTTAGGGTTTTTTATTCCATTTCTGTGAAAAATGTCATCAGGATTTTGTTAGGACTTGCACTGAATATGTAGATTGTTTTGGGTAATATGGACATTGTAACTATGTTAATTCTTCTAATCCATGAACCCAAAATATTTTTCCATTTTTTGTGTGTCTTCTTCAATTGACTTCAACAATGTCTTATAGTTTTCTGTGTATGGGACTTTCACCTCATTGTTTAAATTTATTCCTAGGAATTTTATTCTTTGAGATGCAATTGTAAATGTGATTGTTTTCTTAATTTCTTTCTGCTAGCTCATTATTAGTGTATAGAAATGCAACAGATTTTTGTATATTAATTTTTACCATGCAAATTTATTCATTTATTATTTCTAATGCTTTTTTGTTGTTCCTTTAGGGTTTTCTATTCTTAAAATTATGTCATCCACAAATATGAGTTTTACTTCTTTCTTTTCAATTTAGATGTCTTTTATTTCTGTTTCTTGCCTAATTTATCTGGCTAGGACTTCCAATACTATGTGGAATAAGAGTGGTGAGAGTGGGCACCCTTGTTTTTTCCTGATCTTAAAAGGATAGCTTTTAGTTTTTCACCATTGAGTATAATGTTAGCTGTGTGCTAGTCATATATGAACATTTTGTTGTTGTTGTTGAGGTATGTTCCTTCTATAGCCATTTTATTGAGGGTTTTGATCATAAATGAGTGTCTAATTTGCCAAATCATTTTTCTACATCTATTGAAATGATCATATGTTTTTTGTATTTCATTTCTTATTGTGTTATATTACATTTATTGATTTCTGGATTTTGAACCATTCTTGCATCCTTGGAATAAATCCTACTTGCTCATGGTGTATGTTTCTTCCAATTTATTGTTCAATTCAGGTAGCTAATATTTTGTTGAGGATTTTTTCATGTACTTTCATCAGAGGTATGAGCCTATAGTTTTCTTTTTTGTGGCATCCTTGCCTGGTTTTTTTATCAAGGTAATGTTGGCCACATAAAATGAGCTCAGAAGCATTCACTTCTTTTTTAATATTTTTGAAGAGCTTGAAAATGATAGGTATTAAAAATTTGGATGTATGGTAGAATTCAGCTGTGAAGCTATCTGGTCCTGATTTTTCAAAGAGGTGTTTGGTTGATGTTTCAGTCTCATTACGAATGATCTGTGTTTTGAGATTATCTATTAATTAATGATTCAGTATTAGAAGGTTGTATGATTCTCAGAACTTATTCATTTCTTCTAAGTTGTCCAATTTGTTGGCATATAACTGTTCATAATATTCTCTTATAATTATTTGTATTCTGCGGTAGTCATTGTTATGTCTCCTCTTTAATTTCTGATTTTATTTGTCAGAGCCGTCTGTCCTTTTTTCTTGGTGAGTCTAGCTAAATGTTGTTACTTTAAAATCTTTTCAAAGAGGGCTTCCCTGGTGGTGCAGTGGTTGAGAGTCCGCCTGCCAATGCAGGGGATGCGGGTTCGTGTGCCGGTCCAGAAGGATCCTGCGTGCCGTGGAGCGGCTGGTCCTGTGAGCCATGGCCGCTGGACTTGCGCGTCCAGAGTCTGTGCTCCGCAACAGGAGAGGCCGCAATGGTGAGAGGCCCGTGTACCGCAAAAAAAACAACAACAACAAAAATCTTTTCAAAGAAACAGCTCTTAGCTTTATTTATCTTTTCTATTTTCCTTTCATTTCTATTTTATTTATTTCCATATTCATATTTATTATTTTCTTTCTTCTACTGATTTGGGGCTTTTTAAATTTATAGTTCCTTTAGGTGCAAGTTTATATTGTTTATTTGAGATTTTTTGTTTCTTGAGGTAGGCCTATACTGCTTTAAACTTCCCTCTTAGTGCAGCTTTGATGCATCCTATAGATTTTTGTGTGTTGTATTCTCTTTTCCATTTGTCTCTGGGTTTTTTTTTTTTCCTTTAATTTCTCTTTTGATTACTTTCTCAACCCGACAGTTGTTCAGTAGCATATTGTTTAGTCTCTGTAGTTTCCAGATTTCTTTTTGTAATTGATCTCTAATTTTATACCATTGTATTTGGAAAAGATGCTTAATATGATTTCAGTCTTCTTAAATTTATTGAGACGTCTTTTGTGTCTCAACATATGGTTTCAAGGTCTATATCCTTGAGATATTTCTTGTGCATGTGAGAGTGTATATTTTACTGCATCTGGATGGAATGCTCTGTATAATTCTATTAAATCCGTCTGGTCTAATGTTTCATTTAAAGCCACTATTTTTTGTTGTTATTGTTGACTACTATCTGGATGATATATCCAGAGATGTAAGTGTGGTGTTAAAGTCCCCTACTATTATTGTGTTGTTGTCAATTTCTCCTTTTATAGTTGTTAATATTTGCTTTATGTATTTAAGTGCTCCTACGTAGGGTGCATATATATATTAACCTTATGGAGATTCCCTTGTGTGTTATTTGTTGTTTTTCCCTTGCTGCTTTTAATATGTTTTCTTTGTATTTATTTTTTGACAGTTTGATTAATATGTGTCTTGGCATATTTCTCCTTGGATTTATCCTGTGTGGGACTCTCTGTGCTTCCTGGACTTCATTAACTATTTCCTTTCCCATATTAGGGAAGTTTTCACCTGTAATCTCTTCAAATATTTTCTCAGTCCCTTTCTTTTTCTCTTCTTCTTCTGGAACACCTATAATTCGAATGTTGGTGCATTTAATGTTGTCCCAGAGGTCTCTGAGACTGTCCTCAGTTCTTTTCATTCTTTTTTCTTTATTCTGCTCTGCAGTAGTTATTTCTACTATTTTATCTTCCAGGTCACTTAATCCGTTCTTCTGCCTCAGTTATTCTGCTATTGATCCCATCTAGAGTATTTTTCATTTCATTTATTGTGTTGTTTATCGTTGTTTGTTTCATCTTTATTTCTCCAAGGTCCTTGTTAAATGTTTCTTGCATTTTGTCTATTCTATTTCCAAGATTTTGGATCATCTTTACTATCATTATTCTGAATTCTTTTTCAGGTAGACTGCCTATTTCCTCTTCATTTGTTAGGTCTGGTGGGATTTTACCTTGCGCCTTCATCTGATGTGTGTTTTTCTGTCTTCTCATTTTTCTTATCTTACTGTGTTTGGGGTCTCATTTTTGCAGGCTGCATGTTTGTAGTTCCAGTTGCTTTTGGTGTCTGCCCCAGTGAGTAAAGTTAGTTCAGTGGGTTGTGTAGGCTTCCTGGTGGAGGGGACTAATGTCTGTGTTCTGGTGGTTGTGGCTGCATCTTGACTTTCTGGTGGGCAGGTCCATGTCTGGTGGTGTGTTTTGGGGTGTCTGTGGCCTTATTATGATTTTAGGCAGCCTCTCTGCTAATGAGTGTGGTTATGTTCCTGTCTTGCTAATTGTTTGGCATATGGTGTCCAGCACTGTATCTTGCTGGTCATTGAGTGAAGCTGGGTGTTGGTGTTGATATGGAGACCTCTGGGAGATTTTTACCACTTGATATTATGTGGAGCTGGGAGGTCTCTTGTGGGCCAGTGTCCTGAGGTTGACTCCCCCACCTCATAGGCACAGCACTGACTCCTGGCTGCAGCACCAAGAGCCTTTCATCCACACGGCTCCTCAATATGGGATGATTTGTTGTCTGTTCATGTATTCCACAGATGCATGGTACATCAAGTTGATTGTGGAGCTTTAATCCACTGCTTCTGAGGGTGCTGGGAGAGATTTCCCTTTCTCTTTTTTGTTCTCACAGCTCCTGGGGTTCAGCTTTGGATTTTACCCCACTTCTGTGTGTAGGTCGCTGGAGGGCATCTGTTCTTCGCTCAGACAGGATTGGGTATAAGGAGCTTCTGCTTCGGGGGCTCTGGCTCACTCAGGCTCGGGGCAGGGAGGGGCATGGAGTGCGGGGTGGGCCCGTGGCAGCAGAGGCTGGTGTGACATTGCACCAGCCTGAGGCACACCATGCGTTCTCCCGGGTGAGTTGTTCCTGGATCCCAGGATCCTGCCAGTGGTGGGCTGCACAGGCTCTCCGGAAGCGGGGTGTGGATAGTGACCTGTGCTCACACACAGGGTTCTTGGTTGCAGCAGCAGCAGCCTTAGCATCTAATGCACGTCTCTGTGTTCCACGCTCTTAGCCGCGCCTTGCACCCATCTCTGGAGCTCCTTTTAACAGTGCTGTTAATCCCCTCTCCTCATGCACCAGGAAACAAAGAAGGAAGAAAAAGTCTCTTGCCTCTTCAGCAGGTCCAGACATTTCTCTGGACTCCCTCCCAACTAGCCATGGTGCATTAACACCCTGCAGGCTGTGTTCACGCCACCAACCCCAGTTCTCTCCCTGCATTCTGACCTAAGCCTGAGCCTCAGCTCCCAGCCCCACCCACCCCAGCGGGTGAGCAGACAAGCCTCTCAGGATGGTGAGTGCCAGTCGGCACCAATCCTCTGTGTGGGAATTTCTCTGCTTTGCCCTCCACACCCCTGTTGCTGTGCTCTCCTCTGCAGCTTCGAAGCTTTCTCCCTCCACCACCCACAGTCTCTGCCCACTAAGGGGCTTCCTAGTGTGTGGAAACCTTTACTCCTTCACAGCTCCCTCCCACTGGTGCTGGTCCCGTCCCTATTATTTTGTCTCTGTTTATTTCTTTTTCTTTTGCCCTACCCAGTTATGTGGGGAGTTTCTTTCCTTTTGGGAAGTCTGAGCTCTTCTGCCAGAGTTCAGTAGGTGTTCTGTTGGAGTTTTTCCACGTGTGGATGTATTTCTGGTGTATCTGTGGGAAGGTGATCTCCACATCTTACTCTTCCACTATCTTCCCCTCGTCTCCAAGAATAAGTTTTAAAAGGCAGGCTGGTTTACCAAGTTCTCTCTTCCCCTTTCTAGTGATGTCCAGCCAAAGTGTGCCCTGTCAACATGGGTTCTTTGGTGAAGAGTACCAGCCAGGATTCCTGAGAGGCCACATGACTGTGCATAAACCAAGATGCACTCTACTTAGAAGGTACAAAACGCCCCAGCAGGTCACTCGCATATATATTAATAACAGTTTTTTTCTTCATGATGATTGTTCTCTTTATTATTCTATAATGTCTATCTTTGTCCCTCATTAACATTTTTGGCTTGAAGTCTCTTTTGTCTAGTATAAGTATGGTTACATTCAATTTCTTTTGGTTGCCATTTGCTTAGAGTATCATCTTTCATCCTCTCATTATAAGCTTATGTTTTTCTTTAGAGCTGAAATGAGTCTTCTGGAGCCAGTGTATAGTTGGGTCTTGTTTTTTAATCCATTCAGACACTCTGTGTATTTTGACTGGTGAGTTAAATCCATTGACAATCAGGGTAATTACTGATAAATGAGAACTTGGTATTGCCATTTTCTCTTTTGTTTTCTGGTAGCTTTATATCTCCATTATTTTTTTTTTCTTGTGTTTCTGTCGTCATTTTATTTTGATGGCTTTCTATGATGTTTTTCTCAGTTTCCTCCCTTTTTATATGTTGTGTCTCTGCTCTAGATTTATGCCTTGTGGTTACCATGAGGTTTGTATAAAACATCTCATAATAAAATAGTTTTTTTTTTTTCTGCTGATAACATCTTATCTTTATTTGCATATATGAGTTCCATCCATTTTTCTTCCCTTTTATGGTATAGTTGTCACAAATATTTTCACTTTTTTTATTGAGAATTTCTTACCAAATTGAACTAGCTATGGTTATTTTTACCACCTTTTTTTTTAAACCTCAATGTTGTAATTGTGTTTAAGAACCTATCTGATATAGAGTTTTAATTTATTGATGCTATTTATCATATTACTCAAAGTTTTGTGTAATTTTGCCTTAAGAGCTCATTTCAATATTTCTTGTAAAGCAGGTCTAGTATTGATGAACTTCCTCAGCTTTTGTTTGTCTGGGAAACTCTTTATTTCTCCTTTGTATCTGAATGATAACTTTGTGGGGTAGAGTATTCTTGGCTGACAGTTATTATCTTTCAATATTTTGAGTATGTCATTCCACTCCCTCCTGACCTTTAGAGTTTCTCCTGAAAAGTCTGCTGATACTCTAGTGGGGGTTCTTTTATATATTACCATCCAGTTTTCCCTGACTGCCTTTAACTTATTTCTTTGTCATCAACTTTTGATAGCTTTAATATAATATCTCTTGGAGAAGGTCTTTTTATATTGAGGTAATCAGGTATTCTTTTATCTTCATAGACTTATATATCCAGTTCTTTCCCCACATTTGGGAAGTTCTCAGGTATTATTTCTTTAAATAAAATCTTTTCTCCTTCTGGGATACCCATTGCCCTAATGTGGTTCTTCCAAAAAGATTTAAATTTAAATCTAATTAAAATTTCATAGAATTTAAATTTTAAGAGATCTTAATTCTCTGTCCTCTTATATTTGTATTATTTTTCTCATAGAATTTAAATTCTCATAGAATTTAAATTAAAAAAAATGTCTTAATTCTCTCCCCTCTTATACCAGTAAGACTCCATCTTCAAGCTTGCTAATTCTCTCTTCCATGCAGTCTTCTCTTTTTCCAATGCTTTCTAATTCATCATTTATTTCATTTATTGAGTTCTTCAGTCTCAGAATTTTTGTTTGGTTCTTTTTTAGAGTTTAGATCTTTTTGGTAAATATTCCTTTTGTTCATGAATTTTATTCCTGATTGTATTAAACTGCCTTTCTGTGTTTCCTTGTAGTTCATTGATTTTCTTCATGAAAGCTATTTTGAATTCTCTATCCGAAAACAATATTTCATGGCTTAAAATTTGGTTTCTGGAGAAGTTTCATTTTCTTTTTCTGGTATTGTGTTTCTGGGTTCTTTGTGGTGTCTAATGAATTGTTCATCTGCTGACACATTTAAAGCAGCAAACACCTTTCTTCTTTAGGTAAAGTTTTTTTTTTTTTTTTTCCCCTCACATCTAAGGATTGAACAGGTTAGAAATCTTTTTTTTTTTTTTTCTTTCCAGTAAGTAGTGTTATAGCATCCGTTTATCTGAGCTCCCTCTGGCTATATTTGAGAATCAGCATTTTTCACTTTCTTCTGACTCTGTTAGAGCTGTCACCAGTGCCTTTGCTATCACTGCTTTTGCCTCCATGGTCATTGGGGCCTTGCTGTTACCAGTGTCTCTGGTGTTGTGGCCTGGAACACCAGGGTAGCAGCCCTCTTCACCACATCTATGGCCTCCTGGATTGTAGTCTCTGCCAACTTGGGGAGTGGGGGAGTTTGAGGGGAAGGTCAGGGTCACAGGTTTCTATACCATGACAGTAATTGTCAAGTTTGTGGGTTCCATTATTATGGGTAGGAGTGTGGTTGGAGTTATGGGCACCTTAATGATGCAGACTCACAGCTGCTATTATCTTGTTCCCTGTGGCTTGGTTGCTACAGCTGGAGGTCAGTGTTGCATGCCTACCTTCCCTGATACTACCTAGTTCTCTGGGGGTTATAGGTTCAGCTGCCATGCCCAGGGTAAAGTATTGCATACACTGACTCAGCTCTTTCCCAGGTTCTGCCTCCTCTGTGTGTTCCAGTCCACCTACCTTTAGATGTACAGAATGTGGAATTCTCCAGCATTCTGGAATGTTGCGCAGAGGCACCTTTGTTGAGTTATAGATGTTTTACTGGTTATATAGTGAAGGAGAGAGACAAAGTAGCAACTTATACTGCCATGAAGGTGATATCACATCCTGAAATCAAATTTTTTTTTTTTTCCTGCAGTATGCAGGCCTCTCACTGTTGTGACCTCTCCCGTTATGGAGCACAGGCTCTGGACGCACAGGCTCAGTGACCATGGTTCACGGGCCCAGCCGCTCTGCGGTATGTGGGAACTTCATGGACGGGGGCACAAACCCATGTCCCTTGCATCAGCAGGCAGACTCTCAACCACTGCTCCACCTGGGAAGCCCCTGAAATCAATTTTTAGTGTGATTTTTTGATGAAATCACTTTCCAACATTTATCAAAACTATAGCTTCCATTTGACATGTTAATATAATACATTTTAAATATGTTTTCCAGTATTAAACCTTCTTATCATTCTAGAATTTTAAGTCATGCTTAATATTTTAATGACTGTTATTTTCCCTTTAGATGCTTATATCTGTAATCATAATGGAGATTGGTTTTCACTTTTATATGCCCAAATCTTTGTTAGGCTTTGGTATTCTGTGTATTGGTAAAATTTCTAGAGACAAACCAAAAACAAACGAACAAACAGACAAACAAAAAAACCCTCACTGTATCATGTTTAAGCACAAAATGCTTTATTGAAGCACATTAGACAAGAAACTTCATTATAGAGAATCACCATAAAGCTTGCTTGGACATAGTTGGAACATTAGATAGTTCAGTAAGATTCATGTTTCTCAGAGAGCATGAGATTAATAACAAAAATTCAGTGTGAGGAGTACCAGTTCAGTGGTGTTTCTAGAGACCCTGCAACCTGTAGCAAGTAGAAGAAGGAAGGAAATCAATTGCAAGATTGATAGAGGAGAGACATGTTGGGTCCCTGATGAATATGAAGCAGTCAAACACTCCATGGACTGTGTACTTTCTGAATTTACAAAATAAGGAAAACAAAATATTTTTTGTCATATTTAAACAGTTTAAGTGTTTTTGTTTTGTTTTGTTTTTACTGTTGTTAGTATATGCACTTGAGCTTAATCATAATCGCTACAGGCTTCATATCAATGTTCTGGCTATTTTATCTTTGTCTGATTGCAAATTTTAAAATGATAAGCTTAGAATCTGACAGAATCCCCACATTTTTCAGGAAGAGCCAAGTGGAAACAATTAGGGATCTTCCTATTTACAATCAAATGCATCTATTTGGGAATCATAGAGATTAATGCCTCAATCAAAGTTTTGAATCATGCAGCTATAGAGATGTATATCATCTATCCATTAATTTCCCTGGCTTGAACTACACAACAGTCTGACACATATTGGAAAATGACAATAGATTATAAGAGAATTAATCAGGCAATGATTGTAATTATAGCTGCTATTCCAGATGAAGTCTCTTTTCTTGGGCAATGTAGTACAGCTCTGGCCTTGGGAAGTGCTTGTGTGTCTACAAACTTCTTTCCTTTTACTTTCTTTTTAGAAAATAGAATACACTTTAAAAAACAAACTTTTTATTTTATATCAGAGCACAGTTGATTAACAATGTTGTGTTAGTTTCAGGTGTACAGCAAAGTGATTCAGTTATACATATACATGCATCCCTTCTTTTTCAAATTCTTTTCCCATTTAGGTTATTACAGAATTGTGAAGAGTTCCCTGTGCTATACAGTAGGTCTTTGTTGGTTATGTAAGAAAATAGTATATTCTGACAAGTACAGGTCACCAGGAATTAAGTTTTTGCATGCTTTAAGGATATGTGATGCTCCATATCTGTGCAATAAAATAGTTTTGAAGCACATTGACAGCCTCATTATCTCCAAAGGCCATGATCCTGGGACACCTCACTAATATCTTGATTCTTAGTGAACTAAGGAGACTAAACTATCAGGGAGCAACAAATTCAAGTTCCCCAGTTATAAAGGTAAGACATATGTGTGTCAGAGTGGAGAACAAATTCAGAAAATGTTAAATTTCAATGTACCTTATTGAAAGTCCTGGGAATTTAAGTATCTAAGCAATTGAAGTTACTATCTCAAAGTGAAGAATATGCCTGATTTTCCTCTCTGTTTCAGTCAGGCTCCTGACTGACCCACAACTGGGGTAAAATAGTAAGTGGTTAATAAGGGAATTTGCATATCTCTGGGAGGCATGGAAAAGGAGAGTCAACAAAGTATATGGAGGCATGCCAAGGTAGCACAGAGAGGAAACAATTATCAGCCACATCAGAAGAAATAAAAGGAAAAATTAGTTGTACAAATCCAGAGATAGTATCTATACCTATGAAAGATGTCAGCTTGACAGAAACTATGTAGTCTTTGTTATATGGATATACCCTTCCTGGAGCAATCAACATGAAGCATGCAGTGAAAGAGATGTGTTAAATTAAACCTCCTCCTGCACTTCATCTCCTGAACCACTCATTAATTCAACTGAGAGTAGTTCTTCTGCCTTTTCATTTTGCTTAACTTTCTCTGCCTTTATGAAATTAAGTCAAAGAGTTACCTATTGTGTTCAGATGTGGGAGCATCCCTAAAGAGACTGTGTATTCCCAAAGCCTTTGGTGGGATAGCTGGACTTGATGTAGATGCAAGTCATGTCTTTCCTCAGGGTGTACTGGAAGATATCACCTTGGCTGGGAGTGGGGGTGGAAATGGAGGGCTAGTGCTAGATACAGGTGTGAGGCAGGACTTTCCCTGTGCTTAGTGGCTGTCATTGTCCTATCAGGCCAGTGCTTATCCCAAGTGGCTGGAGCAGAATCCTTGAGGGTCAGGTCCAAGGTGGTTCTCTTTCCTTTAATTGTATGTTTTTCCTCTCTCCCTTCACTGAGGACCCTGCCTGAGATTGGAGGATTACTAAAGCAAGAGCAGCGCGTGTAGGCTTTCAGCTGATATTGGATACAGAGGTCTGAGCTGTCTCCATTGTCCTGCCTGTGCAAGTGCTCACACTGTTTCCCTGTTGTGCTCAGAAATAGCCTCCAGTGCAAGGGCCTTTTGCCCCTCAAAGCCAGCCACTTCGCCTAGCCTCCTACCACCTCTGCCCTTTTGTTGAAACAGTCCTCAGGGCAGGCAGGGCTTATATGAACTCTCAGCATATATTGCGGGTGAGCTGTCATACAGCAGCCACCATCAGAAGTCTGGGCAGCTTCTGAGGCAATGCGCCAACAATGGCCACCGCCACTCCACCCAGACATCACTTGAAACCAGGCAGCCTCTGCATCCCATGGTCAAGTCTTATCCTTGGTTGTGGCTGTCCCAGATCCAGTGCTGTGTTGTGATATGGAGAGAGCATGACCAGAGCATTCACGTGGCTGTGGAGCTCAGCGATATGGTCATGGGAAACCTGGCAGCCGCCAGAGCAGACCTCTCTCCACCCTGCCACGGAGGGAAGTCAGTAAGTGCTTGCACCTCATGACCAGAATCCAAGCTTCCCACTGCCCTTCTGTTAGTCCCAACAGTCGTTCTACCAGCCAAAGGGGGCTTGTCTCCCCTCCATAGAACCCCAGGACTTGGGTGCTCAAATTATGGCTTTAACCACTCACTCTCCAGGGCAGGTGTCCACCCATGTAATCTTTTTTATCCTTTGAGTTCCCTCCCAGGAGAAAAGCTCCTGACTTGATCACTTTCTTCCCTTCCTGTCTCTTTGGTTACATGTGTAGCATTCTTACAGCCTTGTGATTCTTCTTCCAGTTTCCAATTAGTTTTCAGTGATAATTCTTCCACATGTAGATGTATTTTTGATGTGTTCACAGGGGAGAGGTGAGAAACATGGCCTTTTTCTCCACCACCTTGATCAATTCCCTTTTTCAAAGCAGAGTTAAGATGTAGTAATTTTTTCACTATGAATATGTATAAAATGTACTACATTCTGTAGAATATACTTAAAAGCACTGAGAGTTTCTATTTTCCATGGGGTGATTGATTTTTTTTTCTTTTTTTCCTTTTAGCAACTTTAAAATAAAGTGAAGAAGAAAAGTACTTCAAGAGTCTTCCTAGATTTTTACATTGGCATTTTCCCTCATGATTGAGTCTTCATACTGATAACCAAGGTATGGAATTAATATTAATTAAAACAGACTATATCTGAATGTTAAAAACTAAAATAAAATATTTATTTTATTCGTTCAAAATATGACTCTGTTTCTATGGGAATTTCAAAGATTCAATTAGATTAACTGAGACTTTGTGGGAAAAGAATTTGTTTCTCAGGTTCAATAAAGGTTATCTAAGACTGTGAATTTTGAAAATCATGCAGCAAAGAGTCAGCAAGAAAACATCACTCACTTAGTCTTGAGCCTTAAGAATGATAAAGATATCTCATGTTGACATCTCAAATTTATTCACATATATGAGTGATTAACTTCAAGATTACATTCTAAAATATATAATACTTTTGTAAAAAACGTAATTATTTTTCATATGATCATTCAAAGTGACCCAAATAATTTCATTTCTATAAAATGTGTGATTTTTCATATATAAATTTGAGAAATGTATTTATAAGCTCTTAATCAGAGCTCTTTAATTTCAGATGAGGTAACATGGTGAATGACAAAAGGGTGTGCATATTCCAAGCCAGCTTCAAAAATTTTATGATAGCTTCTTTTTATTTTAATTCTAATTTTGACACATTTACTGAGTTTTAAAATTCCCCAGCTTCTTTTGGCTTTGAACCAATCTAATATTAATCAGAGATATTTTACTGAGAAATATGGTCATGGCGTTTTTGTGTAAGCACATTAGTTTCCACGGAAACATATAGCAAATATTCTTTATGCTATTTCTTTTTAACAGAATGTGTTATGAATTGTTTTTAAAGTTACTTTGTGTGAGTTAGATATTATGTCACTGATAGAAACATACTATTGGACTTCACAATACACAAGTATTGCCTGAAAATGCAGGAAATAATGTAATCCTTTCTTATAAGCAATCTCTCAAACTTACAAACATGGCTTTAGTTTTAGGTTTTTCTTTTCTTCTTGAACTTGAATTGGAAAAATATTTTTTAACAAGGAAACTACTCTGTTTTGGGGCTAACTGTTTAAGGCTCACTAAGAACAGATTCAGTTGAGTGAGAAATCAACTTATGACTCTTGAACTTTCATAAGTTAAATAAAATTGTTTGTGGTGATCCCTTGAAAAAATTATCTGAGATTCAATATTAGTTGAAGTGGAAAAATCATGGCTCAAAATTCTATAATGCTGTAAAGAAGAAACTGGGTCATATTGATCAGGGTTCATGAGGGCATGATTGAAAAGCTGAACAAGAGAGGGATTTGACTCTGGTAAGATCTTGCTAAGCTGTTAGGTCAAAGTTGTGCTGACAGGGAGCTGTACTTGAGACTCAGATAGAACTTGAGTTTTGTACTGTGGATTTGCCCATGGAAATTTTCTTAGATCAACCAGCTGAAAAAATTACATATAGGTGAATGTAAATATTTCACAGATATTTGATATATGTTATTTATTTATTTTTATTTTCCTCCTATTATATTTATTTTTTATTGAAAATTTTTATTTATATTTTTATTATGTATAAATAATATACAGTATTTATGTTATATATATTTATAGTGTACATATATAACAAAATTTACTATTTTAACCATTTTTAAGTGTACAGTTTTGTGGCATTAGGTACATTCACAATATTTTACAATCATAACCTCTATCTATTTTCCAGAACATTTTCATCATCCAAACAGAAGCTCTATATACATTAAACAACAACTCCCCATTCCTCTCTCTGCTCAGTCCCTGGAAACTTCTATTCTACTTTCTGTCCCTATGAATTTGCGTGTTTTAGATATCTCATATAAATGAAATTATACAATATTTATCCCCTTTATGTCTGGATTATATCAGCAAAATGTTTTCAAGATTCAACTATGTTGCAACACATATCAGAATTTCATTTTCTTTTAATAGAAAAGTAAACAGAAATATAAAAATGAGATAAACCAAAGATTTTCTTCCCCATAAAACAAGAAAACTTCCTCTTTTTTAATGGCACTGGAGAAAAATGAGGAAATAAAATCTTACAAACTTAAGGAATGGAGACAAAACCATGGGAAACTTTAGGATAACAGGATAATGGGAACCTTGCAGTCATCTTCCTGTGATATCCTTCCCTCTTGATATATGATATTTAATAGTAATGCATAGGTTTTACAAATTCTATGCCTCCCTAAATCTCTCATTATATGGTATGTTACAGAGATATTGAGAAAAGAAACTATATACATATAAACAGATTTTGAAATGTCATATATATTTATGAAATGTCATATGTATATATGTGAGTTGGAATGTGGGAAAACTATGTAGAAGAAGATATTAGAAAGTACACTTCACAAGATAGTGAAAATGTATAATTTTAATGCTGAGGTGTACAACCTTATTTTGGGATAAAAATACCATTGTTTTTTGTGTATTTTACTAAGTTTTTTTTTGTTTTTTCACCAGACGCTAGTAAATATTAGATGAAAGAAGAGTGTTTACAAATAAATACAATTTTATTTCTTTTTAGATAAACTTTATTGACTATGTACACAGATATACACACATATATGTTTAGTTTACTAAATCTTAATATTGTCTTCTTTAATGAAACTTTCACCACCACAATCAACAGAGTCACATTTCTTTCCATTTAGAAAATTTCTTTGTGACTATTTGGAATCAGTCCCTCTATCTTTAGTCCCAAACAAACACCAAACTGTTTCTGTTATTTTTAGCTTCTATTGTTCTATTTTTGATCCAGTGCAAGTAAATTTTTGTGTACAGAGTGAGGAAAGTGTTGAGGATCATTTTAAAATTCCATACAGCATTATTTTTTTAAAGACTATGTTTTCTCCACTAACTTATCTTGACATCTTTGTAAAAAAATTAGTTGTTATAGATGTGTATCTATTTATGGAATCTATTTCTTTTCATTGATCAATATGACAATCTACACACTAATTCTATACTGTTTTGATTACTGTTTTAATAACTTGATTTCAAACTTGAAATCAAGTAGTTTGCATTTGCCAGACTTACCCTATCTTTTCAAAAGTCAAATAAGTTTTGAAGTTTTGTACAGTGGACTATACAAAATCATATCTGTTTCTTAGTGGAGGACTCCATAGAACTTTGAGTATGCTAATATGATTTGAAAATATTGGGCTGGCCAAAAAGTTCGTTCGTGTTTCAAACTTTTCAAGTTTCAACTTAAGAGTAACTTAAGAGTAAATATACAATAAAACATTTCCCAAAATTATTCCACAAAACTCATATTTCCCCCCCTCCACACACACAGAACATGTTGCAAGCTTATTTTCTACAAATACACTTCGGAATGTCTGCATTTGATGGGTAAAATGGTATATATAATGATAAGATATACAATACATTTGAATCTAGTAATTGGTATGAAGTCTCTATAAGATTAAGAACACATTGACTCAAAGTAAGTGGAATGCAATACAAACTAGTGGGGTAACATCTGTATATTTAAGATATGCAAATTCAATTACTACTGTCTAGCAAAAAGCAAGAAATGTATTACATTTGAAGGAACAAAATAAAAATTTAAATACTGCAGTAGATTTCCTTTCATAGTGAGCCTCAAAAGTAAACATGAACTGAGAAGCATCTGTTCCTACAGAAACTTACTGTGATACAATATGTTTGACAGTTTATTTTATGTGGATGGCTGAAGGGATTATTTATAGATAATTTAAAGTAAATATATGTTAATGTGCTTCCATATGCTAACTTTAATATCTATTATCATATAAAATACAACTCGCCTGTAATGCTTGGCTAAACTCTTTATTAAGTTGAAACATGGTGCTCTGAAGACTTGGCCACAAAGTCAAGGTGGGCAGGGCAAAAATTCTCTCCCAGTAATAGGAAAGAAGCAAGTGTCACTGAAGGCTTTGTCTTTCTTTAAAATAATGTCAGGAATTAAAAGGCAATCCAACACAAAGTCAATAAGATATCCTTTTATGTTTTCTCCATTTTTAGATCTATGATTAATTGTAGGTAAATTTTTAAATACTGTAAGATTTAGGTTACATTTATTTCCTCACATATGAATGCCCAATTGTTGAAACAAGTGTCCTTTCTCCATCAAATTACCTTTGCACCTTTGTCCAAAATCAATTTACCATGTAAACGTCCGGTTATTTTTAGGTTCTCTTTTCTGTTTACTTGTCCTATGAGACTATTCTTTTATCATTACCATACTATCTTAATTATTGCAGTTTTAAAATACATCTTGATATCAGATAGTGTGAGAAATCTAACTTTGTTTTCCTTTTGATAAGTGTTTTGGCTATTCTAAGTCCTTTACATTTTCCCTTATGTTCTAAATTAACTTGTAAATGTCTACATACATTTCTTCTGATAGTTCTATTGAGATGGTTTGGGGGAAAATTTAAATCTTCTCACTACTGAATTTTCCAACGCATGAATACAGTATACCTCTCAATTTTGTAGGCCTTGTTTGACAAAACACATTAGTGTTTCATAGTTTTCAGCATACAAAACTTGCACATCTTTTGTTAGAATTATACATATATATTCATTTTTTGATGCCATTAGAAATAGGACTCTTTAAAAATATATAAATTTCTATTTTACGTTGTAGTCTGTAAAAAGTCAATTGGTGTATTTATATTAACCTTGTATCCTACAATTTTGCAAAACTAACTTCTTAGAAACAGTAGCTTTTAAAAAGATTTGTTGAAATTTTGCAGGTAGACATTTATGTTGCCTTCACACAAAGATAATTGTATTCCTTCCTTTCAAATCTGTATTTTATTTCTTTTACTTAGAATATTGCACTGGCTAGGACATCTTAAATAATATTGAGTGGGAAAGGTGAGTGTGAATGCCATCATTTTGTTTCCAATTTTGGGAAAGAGATATTCATTTTTCACCATAAAATATGATATTTTGTGCTGTTTATTGTTATTTTTTCTCAAATTGAGGATAATTTATTTGCTTGGCTACAAAAATGTAAACAAAAATAAATTAATTGATAAATTGGACATCATCCAAATTTAAAATTTCTGCTTTCTGAAAGAAAATAAAATATCACAAATAAAGCATTTTGCAAAGTATGTATCTGCTAAAGGATAACTACCCAGCATTTGTAAAGAAAACTTGGAACTCAGTAATAAGGAAACAAACATTCTAATAAAATTTAGATTAAACTGTAAACAAATGAAGATATATTGAGGACAAACAAATACATAATTAAATGCTCAGTGATATTAGTCATTAGAGAAATGCAAATAAAACCACATTGATATACCACTGAACAACAACTGGGATGAAAAAAAGATGGTACCAAATGAGGGTGAAATTGTGCAGTGACTACAACTCTCATGTATTGCCAATGAGAGTTTAAAATGGTAAAACCACTTTGTAAAGCTGAAATTACCTCTAAAATTACCTTTTTATGTTCTGTGTCTAAGAAGACACAGAATCAGTGAAATTTTTTAATGGCTACATAATATTCCATGGTACAAAAGAACACAATTTATCCAATAAGTCTTCTGTATTCTTCTGTACATAGGTATTCCAGCGTGTGTGTGTGTGTCTGTGTGTGTGTGTGACTCTACTAACAACCATGCAAGAATATTTTTGGCCTTAATTTTTCATGGAATTTTATTTCTAAAGTAGATTTCAGAAGGAACTATGTAGCATTGCAAATGTATCCCAAATTTCAATAGACATCCCTACTGGGTAATATAAATTTCTATGCATTACATAACAACAGCTTTCAAATCAAATTAATGTACTAGAGCTCATTTTGACAATTGCCAGTCTAATGTGCATAAAGCAATATTTTATTGATACTTTAGATGTCTCTGACTACTATTATTTTTAGGAATCTTTGCAATTATTTGGACTTTCTCTTGTCAGAATTATCATACAGTTTTAAATTTTCTCTAAATGTATTGCACCCTCCCTGTCAATGCTTTTTAACTTTTTATTTTCTATTGGAGTATAGTTGATTAACAATGTTGTGATAGTTTCAGATGTACAGCAAAGTGACTCAGCCATACATATACATGTATCCACTCCTTTTCAATTTTTTTCCTATCTAGATTGTCACATAATACTGAGCAGAGCTCCAAGTGCTACAGAACAGATCCCTGTTGGCTATCCGTTTTAAACATAGCAGTGAATACTTGTCAATCCCAAAACCCCTAACCATCCCTTCCCCTCTGGTAACCATAAATTTGTTCTCTAAGTTTATGAGTCTGTTTCTCTTTTGTAAATATGTTCACTTGTATCATTTCGTTTTACATTCTGCATATAAGGAATATCATATGATATTTCTCTTTCTCTGCCTAACTTAGTTCACTAAATATGACAATCTCTAGGTCCATCCATCCATATTGCTGCAAATGGCATTATTTCATTGTTTTTAATGACTGAGTAATATTCCATTGTATATGTGTACCACATCTTCTTTTTTGTGTGTGTGATACGTGGGCCTCTCACTGCTGTGACCTCTCCCGTTGTGGAGCACAGGCTCTGGACACGCATGCTGAGTGGCCATGGCTCACAGGCCCAGCCACTCCGCGGCATGTGGGATCTTCCTGGACCAGGGCATGAACCCATGTTCCCTGCATCGGCAGGCAGACTCTCAACCACTGTGCCACCAGGGAAGCTCCCTGGATTTTTATTATAGTAAAGTTATTGTTTTTATTTTGTTTGTTTGTTTTACTCTCTACATTATGTTATCTTCCTCATTTCCAGAACTTCAATTCAACCACCCATCCAATGCTTGAACTGACTCCACAAGACCCCTTCCAAGTGTTCATTCATCCTAATACATCAGTAAAGCACAAGGGGTTAAGGCCATGAGCTTGGATTGAAACCTGGTTCTCTCATTAGCCGTGTGCTAGCTTTTACTTGCCAGTCTCAGATTCTCTATAAAATGGATAAAATTGAAGCACCTAACTGATTGAATTGTTCTGATGGTAAAGTTATACAAAGTGCTTCTCATTATTACTATCTCATAGAAAACACTCAGTGATTTTGTTATGGAGATGGCACTATCCTTTGAGGAAGCTTATTTTTGTTAGATCATCTATTGTTAAAAGGAAGTACATTATTTTATTTATTTATTTATTTAGTTATTTTTGATACGTAGGCCTCTTACTGTTGTGGCCTCTCCCATTGTGGAGCACAGGCTCCAGACACACAGGCTCAGCGGCCATGGCTCATGGGCCCAACTGCTCCGTGACATGTGGGATCCTCCTGTACCAGGACACAAACCCATGTCCCCTGCATCAGCAGGCAGACTATCAACCACTGCACCACCAGGGAAGCCTGGAAATACATTATTTTGAAACAAGATCCATTTCATGTTTTTCCTTTTGACTTTAGAAGTAACTCTAATGTCTCTTCTATGCATCTGTTCTCTAGAAGTGTGATGACATTAATTTCTTCTTAAATCATATACCTCTCAAATTACATATTTTCTTATATGATCATTATTCTAGAGTTAAAAAAAAAAAAAAAAACACTCTAGGGGAACACAAAATATCTAAACTTTCAAACTTAAAATCCTTTAAA
>NW_006787679.1:4185586-4197047 GCF_000442215.2 Lipotes vexillifer
TTTTTTTTTTTTTTTTTTTTTGTAGTATGTGGGTCTCTCACCATTGTGGCCTCTCCCGTTGTGGAGCACAGGCCCCAGACACACAGGCTCAGCGGCCACGGCTCATGGGCCCAGCCACTCCACGGCACGTGGGATCCTCCTGGACCAGGGCATGAACCAGCGTCCCCTGAATGGGCAGGTGGAATCTCAACCACTGCGCCATCAGGGAAGCCCAAACATTCTGTTCTTTATGTATTCTCTGACTCCACTACCTAACCACCTCATGTAATTTCTGAATATTTTACTATGCTGTGCTCTTCAAAACACCTATCACTATTTCAGTTCAACTGAATCATTTGCTTGCCTGCTGCATTTTAATTATTCCACACTAAAATTTAAACTTTATCAAATAGGCAGTTCTGCCTTCTATGCCACTGTATCATATGTGTCTAGACTTGTGCCTGACACATATTTCCCATTGTGATTAAATGCAACTTAATTTAAACATATTAAACAGCATTTGCTTTTTCTTCAGCTTCCAATCTTATCTATGTCTGTATCTCTCAAAATAGTGTTTTCATAATTGAATCAATTCTATAACTAAAAGGAAAAAAATGATTGCCCTATTCCTTTTCCTAAATATTATATAACTATAATTGCATCCAAAGTTCACATTAGCATTTTTGATGGACATCACTTAAGGGCAAGAGTTGGAGAGGGAGGAATTAAAGGTTCAACAGATAATTGAGATCACTAATAGAATATAATCCAAAAAAGCTAGGATGCTAGAATTGTAAGCATAGGTGATGAAATTAGCCTTAAAAAAAAAAATTGAGTCACCTCTTTTCCAGAGACAGATCTAAGAAGTTAAGATTAGGTAAATGACAGCAGTGATTTGAAAGGAGAAGGAAAGGAGTTTTCATCTTACCATTTTTTAAATTGAAGTTAAAACCAATGAATATGTGTACTTTTTACAGTTTTCATTGTTAAAATTTTGAGGCAATAAGTTTAAGTGATAACAACAACAAAACCACAACAGAAACTGCAATAATAATAATATTGATAATAGCTAATATTTGTTAGTATTTGCTATGTGTGAGACATTCTTCTATGGACATTAAATGAGTTATTTAATTTAATTCTCACAATAATAATATAATTATTATATTTCTGTTTTACTTGTATGTATTTAACAATAGAACAGAAAGGGATTTCAGTCTTTGTTTAATGTTTTTAATTTATATTTACATAAATTTTGATTGGTAGTGATATCAACAATTTTACAACAACATAGATTTGGAATTATCCTTTCTACACTAGTTAATTATCCCACAGATTCTGATTTTGCATGTTTTCCATGACTAACTGTCCCACATTTTACTGAATACACTTTAAGGTAAATGATTTAGTAAAAATGGGAAAGTAGTTTCTCCAGTTCTTATTTCACTGTTCTGAGCATATCAATATGGTGTTTTCTACTGTAATTATTATCATCATGTTTTCTGCCTCTCTATGTAATTAGATGTTATTAGAATAGAACTTTCAATAACTGGTGCTAATAACACACAACCTCTGCTAATTTTATTTTATTTTTTCTTATTGAAACTTTCAGTTGCTTCTGAACTGATTTGAATTTGAAATAATGCCAGAGAAAACTAGAATGCTCTATTTCTGTTCTTCTATTCAGTTCATTGCCTTTAAATTCTTTTGAAAAAAATCAATACAATTTCTGTGAGGATTCAAAGATAATTTACAGAAAATACAATGATACCTTTTAAATTAAAAAAATATATTAAAGAACCATTACTCCTACTAAGTATGCTGCAATGGTAGTTTCTGAAAGACAGCAGTATTCCTATTCACAGGGTGTACTTCTTCATTTTAATCATCAATTTTAAACTTCCATCATATTCAAGCTGTCACCTCCATTTCTAATGGTGCATTGATTTTGGAAGTCATAGTCATTTTTTCTTACACATTTCTGTCAAGATAGGTGTGTAGGATAATAAAAATTTGTTTGTCTTAAAAGGAATATCTGAATTAGCATATATGACTCACTATCTCAGAATATTGATATTGAACTGTGGGTAAGAGGATTAGGAATGTAAACCCACATGACATGTCATTGGTTCATATTTTAAGAAACAGGAATCTTTAATTTATTATATTTCTGAATTACAAAGTAAGTAATTATCATGCAATGTCTTTATTTGAGAATCCTCTTGTTTTTATACTGCAGATTGTTACAGTCTTTTTATTCTACTACACTTAATATCAGTAGTTGAATTTCTATTCAAACTGTAGATTCAGAACTAGAATATTTATATTATTTAACATTATTTATTATGTGTATTTTTATTATATGTTTTATTATTTTCTCATTTGACTTCAAATCATAGACTTTTATGTTTGGAAATCTGCAAGGAGAATTTGATTTTCCTCAGACCTAAATGTCAGTTTTAATACCTACACCATGAGAAACTACTAAAAATATCTGGGCCATGATGGTCACACATCTGGAAAATAATGTATATTCACCTACATCTCCCAGCATTACCACATACAAGCTTTCATAATTTTTTTACCTTATTATGAAATAACATTTGTTATTATGCAGGTATGCTGTTTTAAAACAGAATTGAATCATAGGAAGAAGAGTTTGAATCTGCAATCCTCCCATATCCTGTGTTGAATCTCCTCAAAGTATTTTAGCAGTACCTAGCCATATATTTGCATAATAGCTTTTCATTACTCCAATTGATTGTCTGAAAACTCTACTTCTAGTCCATTATTTCTGTGACAAAAAACAGATTCTTGTTATGTAAAATTCACTTAATTTATTGTTTTAAAGAACATTATCTAAATCATTAATTTTGATTTTCATCCTGAAATATTAAAAGATACAAAGTTCTTGGTAAGATTCTATCAAAGATTTCTTATTTGTCTTTAGTATTGGTGTTTGAAGGAGAAAATGTAGATAATAGGAGAAATCCTTACAATCATTTTTTATTTATAAAATCTGATAATTTATATCCATAAATCATTGTTTGACTCTCCTGGTGTTAGGGTCAGTACAGGCTAATGACATCTCCTAAAATTCACCTGCTCAAAAATTTTGTTTTATTAACATTATTTCATAATCCTCCTAAGGCCATGTCTTAAATATGGTTTAGTGGGAAAAATAAGGAAATTTTGCATCACCCCTGAGATATAATTAATGCACCTCAACATTTTTTCAATATTTTGACAGGCATTGTAAGTATCAAACA
The DNA here is from genome assembly GCF_000442215.2 of Lipotes vexillifer. Lineage (NCBI taxonomy): Eukaryota > Metazoa > Chordata > Mammalia > Artiodactyla > Lipotidae > Lipotes > Lipotes vexillifer. The sequence goes on from NW_006787679.1 coordinate 4,188,835, forward strand.
ATTAATTCAACATGTGTTGGGTGACTGTCCATAGAAGATTACTCTAGATTTTCTGAGAGAAACAAAAAAGGATAAATTCTGGTAAATTTTTCAAAGAATTTAGTTTAAAAAATGAGAAAAGTAGCACATAAAGATCAAACATACTTCGGCTGATGGTGCTTAGGTAACAAAAGATAAGGATATGGCTAAAGAGGAATAGCAGAAGAGGTTATTTACAGTTCAGCAAATGTGTGAAGACTTTATAAAAGTGATATCTAAATTATGTATCAAAGTCCATAGGATTTCAGGTAGAGTTGGATGCAACAAAATAAGGAGATAACAGTATGGAAATGTTAGAGGTGTATTTGAATATAAATTTTAGTCTAGTTTGTTTGAAATATAGAGAATATTAGAAGGAAAGGGTGAGGTTAGAGCCAAAGATGCTTGGACTGCTAAGCAAAGTGTTTTTATATTTTTGAGGGAGACAAGATGGTGGAGTAGAAGGACTTAAGATTCCCTCCTCTCATGAAAACACCAAAATCACATAACTGCTGAATAACCATAGACAAAAAAGACAGGAACCTACCAAAAAATATATTCTACATCCAAAGTCAAAGAAGAAGCCACAATGAGATGGTAAGAGGCACATTCATGATACAATAAAATCTCATACATGTCAGGGGGGTGACCCAAAAACTGGAAAATAATTATACCTTAGAGGTTCTCCCACAGGAGTGAAAGTTTTGAGCTGCTTGTCAGGCTCCCAAGTCTGGGAATCTGGCATCAAGAACAGGAGCTTCCTGAGCATTTGGCTTTGAAGGCCAGCAGGACTTGATTGCAGGAACTCCACAGGACTGGGAGAAACAGAAAATATACTTTTGGAGTGCACACAAGGTGTTGTTTGCACTGGGACCAAGGAGAAAAGCAGTGAGTTCACAGGAGCCTAGGTCAGGCCTACCTGCTTGTTTTGAGAGTCTCCTGGGGAGGCAGGGAGTGACAGTGTTGACTGTGTGAACAAGGACACTGGTGGCAGACGTAATGGGAAATATTCATTGGTGTAATCTCTCCTTAAGGCCACCATTTTGACACCAAGACCTGACCCCACTCAACAGCCTCTAGGCTCCAGTGTTGGGACACCTAAGGCCAAACAACAAACAGGGCAGGGGCACAGCACTACTCATCAGCATACAGGCTGCCTAAAGTCTTCCTGAACCTATAGATGTCTCTAAACACATCTCTTGTCATGACCCTGCCTACCAGAGGGCCAAGACTCAGCTCCACCCACCAGTGGGCATGCACTAGGAACAAAAGGAACTACAATCCTGCAGCCTGTGAAATGAAGACCAAAAGTTAGACAAAATGAGATAGCAGAGGAATATGTTCCAGATGAAGGAACAAGATAAATTCCCAGAAGAACAACTAAGTGAAGTGGAGATAGGTAATCTACCTGAAAAAGAATTGAGAGTAATTATAGTAAAGATGATCCAAGGTCTCATAAAACGAATGGAGGCACAGATTGAGAAGATACAAGTAATGTTTAAAAAAGAGCTAGAAGTTATAAAGAACAAACAAACTGTATGGAACAATAAAGAAAATGAAATAAAAACCACACTAGAAAGAATCAATAGCAGAATAAATGAGGCAGAAAAACAGATAAGTGACCTGGAAGACAGAGTGGTAGATATTACTGCAGTGGAACAGGATAAAGAAAAAAATGAAAAGAAATGAGAACAGTCTAAGAAACTTCTGGAGCAACACTAAATGCACCAACATTCATATTGTAGGGGTCCCAGAAGAAGAAAAGGAGAGAGGGAAAGAGCCAGAGAAAATATTTGAAGAGATAATAGCTGAACTATTCCCTAACACTAGAAAGGAAATAGTCACCTAAATCCAGAAAGTGCAAGGAATCCCATACAGAATAAGGCCAAGGAGGAACACACAGATACACATATGAATCAAATTGATAAAAATTAAAGAAAAAGAGAAAATATTAAAAGCAACAAATAACATACAAGGGAATCCCCATAAGGTTATTAGCTGATTTTTCAACCAAAACTCTGCAGGCCAAAAAGAAGTGTCATGATATATTTAAAGTGATGAAAGTAAAAAGCTACTACCAAGAATATTCTATCCAGCAAGGCTTTTGTCAGATTCAAGAGAGAAATCAAAAGCTTTATAGACAAGCAAAAGGTAATATAATTCAGCACCACCAAACTGGATTTACAACAAATGCTAAAAGTACTTCTCTAGGCAGAAAAGAAAAGGCCACAACTAGAAACAAGAAAATTATGAATGGGAAATCTCACCCATAAAGGCAGATATGCAGTAAAATTAGGAAATCATCCACACACAAATATATCAAAAAACAGCAATCATAGATGAGGAGAGTACAAATGCAGGATATTTGAAATGCATTTGAAGTTAAGAGACCAGCAACTTAAAACAATCAAAAATATATTAAAACCTGATGGCAACCTCAGACAAAAATCTAAAATAGATACACATACAAAAAAATAAAAAAGCAATCCAAACACAGAACTAAAGATATTCATCAAATCACAAGGGAAGAGAACAAAAGAGAAAGGGAAGAAAAAATAAATTTCAAAAACTAATCCAAAACAATTAACAAAAAGGCAATAGAAAGATACATATCAATAATTATCTTAAATGTAAGTGGATTAAAATGCTTGAACCAAAATAAATAGACTGGCTGAATGGATACAAAAACAAGATCTCTATATATATATATTTTCTCTATAAGAGACCCACTTGAGATCTAGAAACACATACAGACAAAGTGAGGGGATGGGAAATTGTATCCCATGCAAAATGAAACCAAAATAAAGCTTGAGTAGCAATACTCATACAAAGTAGAATTTAAAATACTGTTATAAGAGATAAAGAAGAATGCTACATAATGATCAAGGGATCAATCCAAGAAGAAGATATAACAATTGTAAATATATGTGCTGAACATAGGAGCACATCAATATATAAGCCATGAAAGGAGAAATCAACAATAATGCAAAAATAGTAGGGGACTTTAATGTCCTGCTTACATCAGTGGACAGACCATCATGACAGAAAATCAACAAAAATACACGGGCCTTAAATGACACACTAGACAAGATTGACTTAATTGATATTTATAGAGAATTCCATCCAGAAGCATCAGGATACACATTCTTTTCAAGTGCACATGGAATATTCTACAAGATAGATCACATGTTGGGCCATAAAGCAAGCCTTCTTAAATTTAAGAAAATTGAAATCATATCAAGCTTCTTTTCTGACCACAACATTATGAGATTAGAAATCAACTACAAGGAAAAAACTGTAAAAAACACAAACATGTGGAAGCTAAACAATATGTTACTAAGTAACCAATGAATCACTGAAGAAATAAAAAGTGAAATAAAAAAAATAATTAGAGACAAATGAAAATGAAAACACAATGATCCAAAACCTATGGGATGCAGCAAAAGTGGTTCTAAGAGGGAAGTTTATAAGAATACAATCATACCTCAGGAAACAAGAAAAATCTCAAATAGACAATAAAACATTACACCTAAAACAACAAGAGAGAGAAGAATAAACAAAACCCTAAGTTAGTAGAAGGAAAGAAATCATAAAAATCAGAGCAGAAATAAATGAAATACAGTGGAAGAAAGCAATAGAAAAGATAAATGAAGCTAAAAGCTGGTTATTTGAAAAGATAAACAAAATTGATAAACCTTTAGACAGACTCATCAAGAAAAAAAGGGAAAGGACTCAAATCAATAAAATTAGAAATGAAAAAGGAGAAGTTATAATTGGCACCACAGATATACAAAGGACCATAAGAGACTACTATATGCAACAATGATCCAATAAAATGGATAACCTAGAAAAACATGGACAAATTCTTAGAAAGGTACAGTCTAATAAGACTGAACCAGGAAGAAATAGAAAATATGAACAGACAAATCACAAATACTGAAATTGAAACTGTGATTTAAAAACCCCCAACAAACAAAAGCCCTGGACTAGATAGTTTCACAGGTGAATTCTATCAAACATTTAGAGAAGAGTTAACACCTATACTTCTGAAACTATTACAAAAAACTTCAAAGGAAGAAACACTCCCAAACTCATTCTATAAGGCCACCATCATCCTGATACCAAATCAGACAAAGGTCACACAAAAAAGGAAATGTACAGGCCAATATACCTGAGGAACATAGATGCAAAAATACTCAACAAAATACTAGCAAGCCAAATACAACATTACATTAAAAGGATGATACAACAGGATCAGGTGGGATTTATCTCAGAGATGCAAGTATTTTTTAATGTCCACAAATCTCTCAATGTGATATACCACTTTAACAAATTGAAGAATAAAACCTTTTGATCATCTCAATAGACACAGAAAAAGTTTTTGACAAAATTCAACACCAATTTACGATAAAACTTCTCCAGAAAGTGGGCATACAGGGAATCTACCTCAGCATAATAAAATCCATATAGGACAAACCCACAGCTAACATCATACTCAATGGTGAAAAGCTGAAAGCATTCCCTCTAAGATCAGGAAAAAGACAAGGAAGTCCACTCTTGCCACTTTTATTCAACATAGCTTTGGAAGTCATAGACATGGCAATTAGAGAAGAAAAAGAAATAAAAACAATCCAAATAGGAAAAGGTGAAGTAAAAATGTCACTGCTTGCAGATGACATGATACTATACATAGAAAATCCTAAAGATGCTATAAGAAGACTACTACAGCTCACCAATAAATTTGGTAAAGTTGAAGAATACAAAATTAATACACAGAAATCTCTTGCATTCCTATTCACTTACAGCAAAAGTACAGAAAGATAAATTAAGGAAACAATCCATTTTAACATTTCATAAAAAGCAATAAAATACCTAGGAATCAACCTACCTAAGAAGGCAAAAGACCTGTACTACAATAACTATAAGACACTGATGAAAGAAATTGAAGATGACACAAACAGATGGAAAGATATACCATTTTCTTAGATTGGAAGAATCAATATTGTCAAAATGATTATACTCCTCAAGACAATCTACAGATCCAATGAAATCCCTATCAAACTACCAATGGCATTTTTTATAGATTTAGGAAAAATATCTTAAGATTTTCATGGAAACACTAAATACTCCAAATAACCAAAGCGATCTTGAGAAAAAAATGCAGTCCTGGAGGATTCAGGCTGCCTGACTTCAGACTATACTACAAAGCTAAATTAATCAAAACAGTATGGTACTGGCACAAAAACAGAAATATAGATCAATGGAACAGGATAGAAAGCCCAGAGATGAACCCACATGCATATAGTCACCTAATCTATGACAAAGGAGGCAATATTATACAATGGAGAAAAGACAGCCTCTTCAATAAGTAGTGCTGGGAAAACTGGACAACTACATGTAAAAGAATGAAATCAGTACACTCTCTAACACCATATACAAAAATAAACTCAAAATGGATTAAAGACCTAAATGTAAGGCTAGACACTACAAAACTCTTAGAGGAAAACATAGGCAGAACAGTCTATGACATAAATCACAACAAGATCATTTTGGACAATCTCCTAGAGAAATAGAAATGAAACAAAAATAAACAAATGGGACTTAATGAAATTTAAAAGCTTTTGCACAGCAAAGGAAACCATAAACATGATGAAAAGAGAACTCTCTGAATGGGAGAAAATATTCGCAAATCAAGCAACTGACAAGGATTAATTTCAAAAATATCCAAGCAGCTCATTCAGCTCAATATCGAAAAACAAACAACCCAATCCAAAAATGAGATAGACTTCAATAGACATTTCTAAGACCTAAATAGACATTTCTCTGAAGAGATATACAGATTGCCAATAAACACATGAAAGGATGCTCAACATCACTAATCATTAGAGAAATGTAAATCAAAACTACAATGAGATATCACCTCACCACAGGTCAGAAGGGCCATTGTCAAAAAATCTACAAACAATAAATATTGGAGAGGCTGTGGAGAAAAGGGAACCCTCCTACACTGTTGGTGGGAATGTAAATTGATGCAACCACTATGGAGAACAGTATAGAGGTTCCTTAAACAGTAAAAATAGAACTACCATATGAGCCAGCAATCCCACTACTGGGCATATACTCTGAGAAATCCATCATTCAAAAAGAGACATGTACCACAATGTTCATTGCAGTACTATTTACAATAGCCAGGACATGGAAGCAACCTAAATGTCCATCAACAGATAAATGGATAAAGAAGATGTGGTGCATAAATACAATGGAATATTACTCAGCTGTTAAAAGAAACGAAATTGAGCTATTTGCTGTGAGGTGGATGGACCTAGAGTCTGTCATACAGCGTGAAGTAAGTCCGCAAGAGAAAAACAAATATCATATGCTAACACATATATATGGAATGAAAAAAAAAATGGTTCTGTAAAACCTTGAGGCAGTAAGCTGATGTAGGGAATGGACTTGAGGACATGGGGAAGTGGAAGTGTAAGGTGGGCCGAAGTGAGAGAGTAGCATTGACATGTACACACTACCAAATGTAAAGTAGATAGCTAGTGGGAAGCATCAGCATCACATAGGGAGATCAGCTCAGTGCTTTGTGACCACCTAGAGGTGTGGGTTAGGGATGGTAGGAGGGAGACGCAAGAGGGAAGTGTATATGAGGATATATGTATACATATAGCTGATTCACTTTGTTCTACAGCAGAAAGTAACACAACATTGTAAAGCAATTATACTGTAAGAAAAAATGTTAAAATAATAATAAAATAAAATAAAAAAGAATGCTTGTGGATAAAATCTCAGAATAGGAGTCAAAGGGAGGCAGTTCATACACTTCCTCATGTGCTCACACACACATTCAGAGATTGAATATTGAGTTTCAGCATTTAAAATCCAAATACTCCAACTGGGCCACCTCTTACTTCTATTGCACAGATTCACTGTAGTTTGTCAGTTCAACCTAGCTTAAGTTCTTATCTTGTTGAGAATATCATTGTCTGGTGATTTTCTTCTTTAGCTCAGAAAAACTTAAAGATTTTATTTAGTTTTATGAGAACAAAAAGCATAGAAAAGGATGTGTAAGTAATTATGATGTACACTATATGGTTCACAAAATAAGAAATATATAAGAAGAATATATATTTTACAACAACAAAACTATTAAGGACATTTTTAATCTCAAGTCCTTTCTCTTAGTAAGCTGTTTATTTTTGTCTTTTAAAATAATCTCATACATAGTAAAATATATTTTAAATTTGTATATTACATCAGAGCACAAAGGCTTAGTTTTATCAAAATGAAAACCTACAAAGTTTCATAGTAGTTTGAAAAGTAAAAACTATCCATGTAAATAAAAGTCCATATGTATTTCACATGTGGATGTAAGCAGATTATCTATACCTGTCATCCAAACAAAATCATGACATATGTATTTTGTTAAAAATCTATTTTGAATTAAGTCTGTCGAGGCAAAAATGTGTGGTCCTGTTTTAATTTAAGGTGGACTTAATAATTATCAAATTCAGTTTCTTTTTAAAGATTAAATTCATCTACTTGATGGAAGTTATGCTTCTTATAGTCATCACAGTATGATTCAATTTACTAGTGAAAGCAGGAGACCATTATAAAGAATTTCTCAGTGGGTTTAAAGACTTATTCCCAAACAGTTAATGTCTGTTTTTATACTTGAGTGGGAACAAAGAAAAGAACTCCATGCTTAAAAGAACAAAAAGTTGGAAAAGTGAAAATGATAATATTATATGTATTATCTTTAGTTTTGAATGCAATGATTGTTTTCAATGTTCTCTTTTACTTTTATTTTCTTTAATTTTTATTTTATATTCGGGTTTAGTTAATTTAAAATGTGTTAGTTTCAGGGGTACAGCATAAGGACTCAGTTATACATATACATATATCCATTCTTTTTCAGATTATTTCCCCTTATTGCAGAATACTAGTAAAGTTTCCTGTGCTATACAGTAGGTCCTTGTTGTTTATCTATTTTATATATAGTAGCATGTATACATTAAACTCAAATTCCTAATTTATTTACTTCTGAAAAATATTAACTGGGTAAAGATTTGTGGGAAAGAAGGTTAAAATGGCAGAGTAGAAGTATGTGGACCTCAACTTCTCCCATGTGCACACCAAAAACACATCTACATGTGGAGCAATTTTTTTTTTTTTTTTTTTTTTTTGGT
>NW_006787679.1:4197342-4254842 GCF_000442215.2 Lipotes vexillifer
GCACAGGCTCTGGACGCGCAGGCTCAGCGGCCATGGCTCACGGGCCCAGCCGCTCCGTGGCATGTGGGATCTTCCCGGACCGGGACACGAACCCGTGTCCCCTGCATCGGCAGGCAGACTTTCAACCACTGCGCCACCCCAGGGAAGCGTGGAGCAATTTTTAATGAAACAAACTGGAAACTGGCAGAAATATTCTTATACTATCAAGGCTGTAAGAAAGATCCACACAGAGGTAGGTAGGAAGAGAAGAGAAGTGATCAGGTCAGGACATGCTCCTCTAGGAGGAGACACAGAAGAGGAGGGGAATTGCACTGGCTCAGAGATCCTCCTTGGGGAGTGAATAGTTCAGACACATACTAGGCACCCCAGGCCTAAGGTCCAAAACCTGGAAAATGAGTGCCTTTAGCTGGTTTGAAAACCTGTGGAACTGACAGTGGGGCTGTAAGAAACCTAGACATTTCTCGTGAAGTGTTCCCAGTCTTGCTTAATCCCACAATAAGGCAGAAGAAGCAGATTGAAACTGCCCAGGATTCTGTCTGGTTTCCCACGACCACCCCAGTACACACCACAGCCAAAACCAAGCACCCAATACAGCCCTCTTGATCCACAGTACGGCTCTGTACTAGGGCAAAGGCTGCTATGGCCAATTAGAGTGTGCAGTTGTGAGGGAAGAATCTGACACAGAACCAGCACAGAATCTGAACAGGATAAGAGCAGAAATTACTCTATTTAATTAATGTAGAAGATGGGGAGTGGGATGGAGCTCTTACTGGTGCCAGGAATTCTGTAGAGTGTGCTCTGGTACCTTTTGCTCTGTGGCACAGCTCCCCACTAGGGCAAAGGCTGAGGCTGCTGCTGCCAAGGAGAGTTCACAAAGGACCCTGACCCACTCCATGTGCTTACTACAGCCCCTCTTGCCCTGGCAGTACTTCTTTTTAGATGCCAATACTGGTGGGGAGTAAGAGAACCCACACCTGGAGGAAAGAGAAGCAGCTTAGGCCAGAACCTAGGGCTTATGCTCCACCAACTTGGGATCAGGTGGTGTTGGCCACTGAGAAGAGGAGAAGCCCTGGAACACATTTGATTCTGGCTCCAGCCCCTTTATTTCTAGTCCCACCTCCTAACAAGGTGATAGGTTCCAGCACAACCTGGGGGAAGATGTGAATCATGTTCACTTCCAATCCAGCTCTCCCACCAAAGACATATGGCACACACAGACTGTATAGGGATGCTCCCACACAAGAACACACTTTCAAGACTAGGATAGGTAACTGTTTTACCTAATGAATAGAGACAGGGAAAGTTAAGCAAAATGAGAAAAAAGAGAAATTTCCTTCAAATGAAAGAACAAGAAAAAACGCTGAAAATCAACTAATGAAACAGAGATAAATAATTTACCAGATAAAGAGTTGAAAGCATTAGTAATAAGAATGTTAACTGAACTAAGGGAAAGAATAGATGAACACAGTGAGAATTTTGACAAGGACTAGGAAATATTTTTTTTTAAATGTCAGAACTGAAAAATAGAATAAATAAAATTAAAACCCTGCTAAAAGGAATAAAAAGCACACTAAGTGATACAGAAGAGCACATAAGTGATCTGGAAGACAGAATAATCAAAATCACTCAATCAGAAGATGAAAAATAAAAAAACAAATTAAAAAGTGAGAACAGTTTAAGGGTTCTCTGGGACAACATCAAGCATACCTATATTTGTATTATAAAGATCCAAGAAAGAGAAGAGAGAGAGAAAGGGGTCAAATATGTATTTGATAAAATTATTCTTGAAAACTTCCCAATCCTGAGGCAGAAACACATATCCAGATAAAGGAAGTACAGAGAGTCCCAAACAAGATACAACAAAAGAGACCCACATTAATTTGTATCATAATGTAAATGACAAAATATAAGATAAAGAGAAAATTCTGAAGGCAAAAGAGAAAACAAAAGTTCACATACAAGGGAATCCCCATAAGGGTATCAGTTGATCTGTCTGCAGAAACTTTGCAGGCCAGAAGGGAGTGGCATGATATATTTAAAGTGCTGAAAGGGAAAACCTACAACCTAGAATGCTCTACCAAGCAAGATTTTCATTCAGAATTAAAGGAGAGATAAAGAACTTTTCAGACAAGCAAAAACTAAAACATATCATCAGTATGAAACCAACACTAACAGAAATGTTAAAGGGTATTCTCTAAGGGGAAAGAATAGCACCGTAAAAAGTAGGAGTCTACAGGAAAAGAAAAATCCCACTAGTCAGGACATATATATAGTAAAGACTGTGGATCAACTACTTAATTAAACTAGTCCAAAGATTAAAACATAAAAAGTATATAAAACCAATTGAAACTACAATAAACAGTTAAGGGATAATCATGAAAATGTAAAATATGATATCAAAAACACAAAATGTGGAGGAGGGGAATTTAAAATGTACATATTTCAGAAGATATGTGAACTTAAATGCCTACTAGTTTAAATCAAGTATACATAGTCACAGGTCAACAACATAAATGAACCCCCTTCTAACCACAAATCATAGCCTAAAATATATACACAAAAACTGGAAAGAAAGGAACACAAGTATACCAGTAAAGAAAATCATCAACCCAGAAGGGAAGAAACTAAAAGAAGGAAGAACAGAGAAGAACTACAAAAACAATGAGAAAATAAGTAACAAAATGGCCATTCTTACAAACCTATCAATAATCACTTTAAAAGTCAATACATTAAATTATCCAATCAAAAGACATAGGGTGGGGCTTCCCTGGTGGCACAGTGGTTGAGAGTCCGCCTGCTGATGAGGGGGACACGGGTTTGTGCCCTGGTCTTGGAGGATCCCACATGCCATGGAGTGGATGGGCCCATGAGCCATGGCTGCTGAGCCTGCACGTCCAGAGACTGTGCTCCTCAACGGGAGAGGCCACAACAGTGAGAGGCCCACGTACCACAAAAAAAATAAAATAAATAAATAAATACATAGGGTGACTACTTGGATTTTAAAAAAAAAAGGACTATCTCTATGCTGCTTAAAAGAAAGAGGCTCACTTCAGAGTTAAAGACACACACAGTCTGAAAGTGAGGGGATAGAGAAAGATATTTCATGCAAATGGAAACAATAAGGAAGTTGGAGTAGCAATACTTATATCAAACAGATTAGTCTTTAAAACACAGCTGTAACACAAGGCAAGGAATGACATTATATAATGATAAAGGGATCAATACAAAATGAGGATAAACTTTTGTTAACATATATGCACCTCACATCAGAGCACCTAAATCAAATATTAAGAGACATGAAGTTAGAAATTGACAATAATTCAATATAAATGAATAAATATAAATAAAATAGTGTTAATTCCACATATGATCCAGCAATTCCATTCCTGGGTATATATCTGAAGTAAAAATGAAAACACGTTTGAAAAGATACATGCACTCCCAACATTCACAGCAGTATTGTTTAGAATACCCAAGATATGGAAGCAACCTAAGAGTCCATCAATTGATGAATGGATATAGAAGATGTGGTATATTTATACAATGGAATATTAGCCACAAAAAAAGAATGAAATTTTGTCATTTGAAACAACAAGGAAGACCTGGAGATTATTATGCTTAGTGACATAAGTAAGAAAAAGACAAATACCTATTATTACTTATATGTGAAATATAAAAAAAAAAACAAATAAATGAATATAACAAATAGAAATAGATTCAAAGATACAGAGAACAAATCAGTAGTTACCAGTGGGGAGAGGGAAGGAGTTAGGGCAAAATAGGGGTAGGGGCATTAAAAGGTACAAACCACTATATAAAATAAATAAGCTATAAGAATATATTTTACAAAACAGGGAATATAGCAATATTTTATAAAATCTTCAAATGGAATATAATTTATAAAAATATTGAATCACTATTTTATACACCTGAATCTAGTATAATATTGTAAATCAACTATACTTCAATTTAAGAAAAAATGATAGGATTAAACTAGATCTTTTATGAAAATAAAAACAATTGAGTGTATTTGAAAAAAAAACATTTCTGCTTTAAGTTGGAAAATTTGATTTAAAGTATCCATTTCATTAAAATAAAATGTAAAATAGAAATAAATACAATATTCATTATACTTAGTAATAAAAGTATATATTTTTTCATAAAACTAAAATAAAATATATTTAATCATTATTAACATTTAATAATGTTTTATTTGTCCTACAAAATCAAATCGAGAAAGCTTTAGCTAATGTAGAGATTGTCACCTAGTCAATTCAAAGTCAATTCAAAGTTTAAAAACAATTGTTTACTTTTGAAGCAAGAATACCTTAAAAATACTTAACAATAAAAAAATAGAGAATGTGTCATCATCAGATCTCAAGATACTTTGATACAGGGCTGGTATACACTCCGGTGAAAGGGCTACCTGAACTGAAAGGAAAATAACAAGAAAAATAGAAACAGATATTTTATGTGTAAAATTGAAACATTACAATATCATTTGTGATAAGTGATAATATAATATTTCAATTTTTCACATCAAATTTATAATTTAGTGTAATGGAAAGTGAGATACTCTTATCACCAAAGTTTATGGTTTATTCTAAAACAATGCTATTATTCTTGGTTTACTAGCTCAGAAAGCATGAATAGTAACTTTGGTCTAAAAAACGAATACCTTGTATGAAACAAGCTAAAACAGTGATTTTTCTTCCCTTTAGTTCTCAATATTTTTCCTTTTAATTACTTCCCAGTTTATTATAAATGTATTTTATTTTTCTTAGATTTCTAATTAGTCAAGTAGTATATGAATATATTTCCCTTTAAAACATGTTTTAGATAAGGCTAGATTCCCCACAGATCTCCTCAGTTCATCTTATCTTAGGTAACTTCTGTTTTCTTTTGTACTCTTTCATCTATCTATCTGTCTATCTATCTATCTATCTATCTATCAAGCTATATCTATCTCTGTTTAGATATAGATGTAAACACAAAATATATAGAAATTTTATGTAATAGTATATTTGGTATCATACTTTACTCATCATTCTGCAGCTTGCTTTCTTTGACCAGCAGTTTCCTAAAAGTCTGACCATGCTGTTACATGCAGATTTTGCTTGACCCATTTATGTGTTATTTTGTATTCTATACCACACATATACCTATGATTATTTAGCCATTACCCTACTGATAGACATATGAGTTTTTGGAGATTTTTTCTGCTGTAAACCTTACTTTAATGAAGTTTTTATTTTTACATGTATGCATGTGCACAAGTAGAAGAATTTGTTTAGGGTGCACACTAAGAAATGGCATTGCAGGACCATTGAATATTTGCATTCTAAATTTTCATTGATATCTTCTATGTCTGGCTGCTGGTCACTTTAAACTATCTGTCTATAACTAGACTTTTTTTTTTTTTTTTTTTTTTTTTTTTTTAGTGAATAGAGTGAACCAAATGATTTTCTTATATGGAAAAGAAAGAAAAGTTATTTCATTATGCTCTTCGTTGTTTTTTTTTTTTCTTTTCATTTATTTATTTATTTATTTTTTACATTTTGACCCCTTTCATCATTTCTCTCATCCCCCAACCCTTGCCTCCTATAACCACAAATCTGTTCTCTTTATCTACGAGCTTAAGATGAGGGTTTTTTGGTTTGTTTGTTCATTTTATTCCACATATAAGTGAGATCATATGGTATTTGTCAGTTTCTGTCTGACTTACATCACTTAGCAGAATGCCCTTAAGTCCCATATATATGGTTGCAAATGGCAAGATTTATTTATTTATTTTTGTGTGGCTGAATAGTATCCTACAATTTATTTATCCATTGATGGACTCTTAGGTTGTTTCCATATCTTGGATATTGTAAATACTGCTGCAATGAACCTGGGGGTTCAAACAACTTTTCAAGTGAGTGTTTTTATTTTCTTTACATATACATCCAAAAGTGGAATAACTGGATTATACTGTAGTTCTATTTTTTATTTTTGAGGGGGAAAACTCCATATCTTCCATAGTGGCTGCATCAATTTACATTTCCACAACAATGAACAAGGGTTTTCTTTTCCCCACATCCTTGCCAATACATTTTATCTCTTGTCTTTTTGATAATAGCCATCTAATAGGTGTGAGGTTATATCTCTTTTTGGTTTTGACTTACAGTTCCCTGATGGTTAATGATGTTGAGCATATTTTCATGTATCTATTAACTACCCATATTTCTTCTTTAAAAAAATATCTATTCAGATCTTCCTCTCATTTTTAATCATATTTTGTGATTGAGTTTATGAGTTTTTTACATATTGTGAATATTAACTCTTTATCACATATATGATTTGCAAATATATTCACCCACTCAGTAGGTCGTCCTTTCATTTTGTTGATGTTTCCCATTGCCATGCAGAAAGTTTTTAGTTTGATGTAGTCCCACCTTTCATTTATTTTTTCTTTTGTTGATTTTACTTTTGGTGTCAGACTCAAAAATTATCACAAAGACCAACTTAAGGAGCTTACCACCTATGTTTTCTTACAGGAGTTTTATGGTTTTGAGTCTTACATTCAAGCATTTAATCCATTTTGAGTCATTTTTGTGTGTGGTGTAAGATAGTGGTCCAGTTTCATTCTTCTGCATGGGTCTGTCTAGTTCCCCCAGCACAAGTTATTGAAAAGACTGTCTTTTTCACATTGGATAGTTTGGGCTTCTTTGTGCTAGATTAATTGACCCTATATGTGTGAATTTACTCCTGGGTTATCTATTCTGTTACATTGATCTATCTGTTTGTTTTTATGCCAGTAACATACTGTTTTAATTACTATAGCTCTGTAACAAAGTTTGAAATCAGTGAGTGTGATGCCTCCAGGTTGGTATTCATGCTCAACTTTGCCTTGGCTATTTGAGGTATTTTGTGGTTCTAAACAAATGTTAGGATTATTTGTTCTAATGTTGTGAAAAATACCTTTGGACTGTGGAAAAGGATTTCATTGAATCTGTAGTTGTGTTAGGTAATGTAGATATTTTGACAGTATTTATTCTTCCAATCCATGACCATGGTATATCTTTCCATTTATTTTTATATTCTTCAATTTCTTATATTAATGTCTTGTAGTTTTCAGTATACAAGTCTTTCATCATCTGCTTGGTTAAAGTTATTCCTAGGCTTTTCATTCCTTTTGTTGTAACTGTAAACGGTATTTTAATTTTAATTTTTTATTTCTCATTTTTTACAGTTTGTTATTAGTTTGGAGGAACACAACATATTTTTGTGCATTGATTTTTTATCCTGAAGTACCACTGAATTTGTTTATTCAGTTCAAAAAATTTTTGATGGAGTCTTTAGGGTTTTCTATATATAATATCCTGTCATCTTCAAATAGTGTCAGTTTTACTTTTTCCTTTCCAGTTTGATTTCCTTTGTTATTTTTTTTTCTTTTTCTTGCCTCATTGCTCTGTCTAGTACTTCCAATACTATGTTAAATAGAAGTGGTTAAAGTATGTATCCTTGTCCTGTTTCTAATTTTTCTGATCTTAGAGGAAAAGCTTTTGGCTTTCCACCATTGACTATGATGTTAACTATGGGCTTGTCATATATGACCCTTTTATGTTAAGGTATATTCCCTCTATACCCACTTTGTGTAAAGTTTTTTTTTAACATAAATGGATGTTGATTTTGTCAAAAGCTTTTTCTGCATCAATTGAGATAATCATAAAATTTTATTCTTTATTTTGTTAGTGTAGTGTATTACATTGACTAGTTTGTAGATGTCTAGCCATCCTTGCATCACTGGGATCAATCTTACTTGGTCATAATGTATGATCCTTTTAATGTATCATTGAATTTGGTTTGGAATAGTTCACTGAGGATTTTTGCTTCTATGTTCATCAGGGATATTGTAATTTTCTTGCAGCATCCTTGTTTGGTTTTTGTATCAGAGTAATGTTGGCCTTGTAAACTGAGTTTGGAAGGGTTCCCTTTCACCTATTTTTTGTAAATGTTTGAGGAAAAAAATGGTGTTTTTTGAATATGTGAAATAATTCATCAGAGAGGCTGCCCAGTCCTGGACTTTTGTTTGTTGGGTGGTTTTTGATTACTGATTAATTATCCTTACTAGTAACCATTGTGGTTAGATTTTCTATTTCTTCATGATTTAATCTTGGTAGGTTGTATGTTTTTTGAAATTTATCCATTTCTCCTAGATTGTTCAGTTTTTTGGCATATAATTGATCATAGTCAAGTCTTATGATCCTTTGTATTTCTGTGTCATGACTTGTAATATCTCCCCTTTAATTTATGATTTTATTTATTTGAATTCTCTCTCTTTTTTCTTGGTGAGTCTAGCTCAGAGGTTATTAATTCATTTATCTTTTCAAAGAGCCACCTTTTATATTCATTGATCTTTGCTTTTGTCATTGTATTCTCTATTTCATTTATTTCTGTTCTAAGCCTTGTTATTTCCTTTCTTCTACTATCTTTGGGGCTTGTTCTTTTTCTAGTTCCTTGAGGTATAATGTTAAATTGTTTGTATGAGACATTTTTTGGTTCTTGAGGTAAGTGTTTAGTGTTTTAAACCACCCTCTTAAACTGCTTTTGCTGCCTTTCATCAATTTTGGTATATTTTCAGTTTTGTTCGCTTCAAGGTATTTTTTGGCTTATCTTTTGATTTCATCATTGACATGTGCATTGTTCAGTAGCATATTTTTAATCTCCACATGTTTGTGAATTTTCAGGGTTTTTTTCATGTAATTGATTTCTAGTTTTATACCATTGTTGTTGGAAACAATGCTTGGTATGACTTAAATTCTCTTAAATTTATTAAAGCTTGTTTTGTGGTCTAAGATATGAACTACACTGGAGAATGTTCCATGTATACTTGAGAAAGTATTCTGCTGCTCTTGGATAGAATGTTCTATATATGTTAAGTTCATCTGATCTAATATGTCATTTAAGGACAATGTTTTCTTATTGCTTTAGTCTGGATTATATATTCATTGATGTAAATGGAGTATTAAAGACCCCTACTATTATTATATTTTATTGTTGTCTATTTCTTCCTTTAGGTCTGTTAATATTTGCTTTACATACTTAGGTACTCCTATTTTGGGTTCAAAAATATTTACACATGTTATATCCTCTTACCTGACTGACCCCTTTATCATTGTGTAACACCCTTCTTTGTCTTTTTTTTTTCTTCTTTGTCTTTTATGAAAGGCTTTCTTTTAAAGTCAATTTTGTCTAATATAATTATGGCTACACCAGCTTTTTTTTTTTTTTTTGGTTTTCATTTGCATGAAATATCTTTTTCTATCACTTCACTGTCAATCTGTGTGTGTCTTTGCATCTAAAGTGAGTCTCATGTAGGTAGCATATAGATGAATAATTATTGTTTATCCTCTCAGCTACTCAATCTCTTTTGATTGGAGAATTTAGTTCATTTATATTTAAAGTAATTATTTAGAAGTATATGTTTATTGTCATTTTGTTAACTGTTGCCTGGAGTTTTTGTCGTACTCTGTTGATTTTTCTTCTTTTGCTCTCTCAGTGATTTGATGATTGTCTTTAGAGGTATGCTAATATTTTTTCTCTTTATCTTTTGTGAATTTATTATAGGTTTCTTCTGTGTGGTTACAAGAAGCTTACATATAACAAATTATATCTACAACAGTCTATTTTAAGTTGATAACAAGTTAATTGTGGTCACATTCCAGAGCTCAACATTTTATTCTCCTTCACATCATTTGTTTTTGATGTCACATTTTACACTTTTTATACTGTATAACTAACCAGTGGAATCATAACAATTTTTACTACTTTTGTCTTTTAAATTTTATACTAGCTTTATGGTTGATTAATCCACTTCCCTTTATCATACATTTACCTTTCCAGTGAGATTTATTCTTTCTTATGTTTTCTTGTTACTAACTAGTGTCATTCTTTTCAGCTTAAAGCAGTTCCTTTAACATTTATTGTGATCACGCAAACAGTATGATTTAAAGCAAATTTTAAAACATTATTTCTGCTGTTATTTCAAATGGATATGTAGATTTTCACTAAGAATGGATGGTATTTAATAAAAAATACTATTAATAATGACTTTTAAATGTGTAGTTTGTTGTTCTGTGTCCTAACTTAGATCAGTCAAATAAAAGAGCAATATAGGGCTTCCCTGGTGGTGTAGTGGCTGAGAGTCCGCCCGCTGATGCAGGGGACACAGGTTCGTGCCCCGGCCTGGGAATATCCCACATGCCATGGAGTGGCTGGGCCCATGAGCCATGGTCACTGAGCCTGTGCATCCAGAGCCCATGCTCTGCAGTGGGAGAGGCCCATGTTCTAAAAAAAAAAAAAAAAATCAAGAGCAATATAGAATATTTGTTGCAAAAACAAATTACCCTTTATTTTTGGAAATAAGCCTTTTTAAACATCTTTTTGGTTGTAATTAACATTTAATATCCATGGCTCTACCATGGAGAATAGATTTGAAACTTTTTTTAAAAAGACTTTGATTTGAAAGGAATATACAATAGAAGATTTAATAAAGTAAGATTCGACAAGAAAATGCATGTTGAAATAATTCCATGCTTTCCTTGATGCCTGTAACAGATACATCTAAATGATAGAACACCTCTGAACACTGATTTGACATTAAAGAGCAACAGATTCTGCTACAATGAATTAATTTGTTTCCCCAGTTGCCTCTTTGTTGTTTGTCTCAGATTAAAAAGACTGAATGATCGTAAAATAGTGAAATTGCTAAATATGCTTTCTTTTATATTTGTAAAGAAAGAGCCTTTTCAAAATGAATGCACATTATCACTGACAGATATTATGTCCACTTTTAAATTTGTATGCAGTAGCCTTTACATAAACAATTAATCTTCAGTTAAAACTATCATGTTAGTGTCTTTAGATGCTTCCATATTAAAGAAAATATAGATGATATGCTACCAAATATTTCACCTATACTGAACTGTACAACAGCAGTTGTTTCTTGTCAGTTTAACAGTTCACACACATGCAAAACTCTCCTTTAACTGGCATATGTATATAGTTAATTGCTGTCTTTTAGAACTTCCATGACTGACTAAGGAAATGGAATTGTATGTGAGTCACACCAAAAAGAAAATTTTAATTTTGTATTTAAATATCATTAGAGGATAGGATATGCATTTTTTCTCTACTGGGGAAGCTGCAAATTGTTTGCTTTTCTGTGTGAAAAGCACTAATATCACACTAATAATCAATACTCATGTATTTGCCTTTGTTAATTTATATATGTGAGTTTCCATTTCCAGAAATAATGTGTTAGGTTATTTGGTAAAACATTCCTGTTGAAATTAACTAGGAAATTGGGTTAACATATATTTTAAAAATCTTATTAAAGATATCTACGGATAACAAGATAATTTAAAAATTAGCCAATTTTTAAGAAACATTAGTTTCCAAAGAATAAAATATGTTGAGAGTAACTTTGGTTTTATGTGCATATTTTTACTTACGCTTTGCTGGGCAAAAGAAAAAGCCAAAAAAAAAAAAGGACAAAATCGAAGTCACAGAAAATGGTACTCTGACAGAAGACCCACTACACAGAGAATCTCTCTGAGTTAAAGGAAAAATATACGTGGACAAATTTTATTGACAAATGAAAGACTAGATTTTAAAATCTTTTGTAATCCAGGAACAGTCAAGCCTTCACTTGACTTGAGTAAATTCCAAGCCAGTTGTGGCTCCAGGCCATTGTTTGATGAAAATTTTAAATCTCTCAGAGATAAATAATCTCATTCAAAGCTGCACATTTTTCCACAATTAAAAAATTATATGATAAGCACACAGGTAGTGTTTGTTTCACACAAGCAAATTTGACCCAATGAGAGAGACCACTTATTAATAAAAGGAGACAACTCATGAAAGAAACAAAGTCAAATAAAACCCCATAGGTCCCTATAAAGATACTATAAAAAAAAGGGGAAGATTTTAACCAACTTCTGCCAAGTTAACCTAAATATTTAAAACTTACACAAAATATTCCATAATAGAAAAAGAAGAAACACTACTTAACTGATTTTCTGTAGTTAAAAACAGAATTAAAATAGAAATAAGTAAGAGAAAGAAAATCCACAAGTTTATAAAAATTAAGTAGCACACTTAAATTACTCATGCATCAGAGGCAAGAAAATCATTAATATTAAAAATAAGATAACAATTACCTCAGTGAGGTCAGGAGTGTGTATGTATATATGTGATGAAGAAGATGCACTTTTTTTTTTAACATCTTTATGGGAGTATAATTACTTTACAATAGTGTGTTAGTTTCTGCTTTATAACAAAGTGAATAAGCTATATGTATACATATGTTCCCATATCTCTTCCCTCTTGCGTCTCTCTCCCTACCAACCTCCCTATCTCACACCTCTAGGTGGTCACAAACCACCTAGCTGATCTCCTGTGCTCTGTGGCTGCTTCCCACTAGCTATTTTATGTTTCATAGTGTATATATGTCCACTCCACTCCCTCACTTTGTCACAGCTTAACCTTCCCCCTCCATAACCTCAAGTCCATGCTCTAGTAGGTCTGTGTCTTTATTCCTGTCTTACCCCTATGTACTTCATGACCTTTTTTTTTTTTTCTTAGATTCCATATATATGTCTTAGCATATGGTATTTGTTTTTCTCTTTCTGACTTACTTCACTCTGTATGACAGACTCTAGGTCCAACCACCTCACAACAAATAACTCAATTTTGTTTCTTTTTATGGCTGAGTAATATTCCATTGTATTTATGCACCACATCTTCTTTATCCATTCATCTGTTGATGGGCACTTAGGTTGCTTCCATGTCCTGGCTATTGTAAATAGAGCTGAAATGAACATTTTGGTACATGACTCTGTTTGAATTATGGTTTTCTCAGGGTATATGCCCAGTAGTGGGATTGCTGGGTCATATGGTAGTTATATTTTTAGTTTTTTAAGGAATCTCCTTACTTTTCTCCATAGTGGCTGTATCAATTTACATTCCCACCAACAGTGCAAGAGTGTGCCCTTTCCTCCACACCCTCACCAGCATTTATTGTTTCTAGATTTTTTGATGATGGCCATTCTGACTGGTGTGAGATGATATCTCATTGTAGTTTTGATTTGCATTTCTCTAATGATTAATGATGTTGAGCATTCTTTCATGTGTTTGTTGGCACTCTGTATATCTTCTTTGGAGAAATGTTTATTTAGGTCTTCTGCCCATTTTTGGATTGGGTTTTTTGTTTTTTTGTTATTGAGCTGCATGAGCTGCTTGTAAATTTTGGAGACTAATCCTTTGTCAGTTGATTCATTTGCAGATATGTTCTCCCATTCTGAGGGTTGTCTTTGGGTCTTGTTTATGGTTTCCTTTGTTGTGCAAAAGCTTTTAAGTTTCATTAGGTCACATTTGTTTATTTTTGTTTTTATTTCCATTTCTCTAGGAGATGGGTCAAAAAGGATCTTGCTGTGATTTATGTCATAGAGTGTTCTGCCTATGTTTTCCTCTAAGAGTTTGATAGTGTCTGGCCTTACATTTAGATCTTCACTCCATTTTGAGTTTATTTTTGTGTATGGTGTTAGGGAGTATTCTAATTTCATACTTTTACATGTACCTGTCCAGTTTTTCCAGCAGTACTTACTGAAGAGGCTGTCTTTTCTCCACTGTATATTCTTGCCTCATTTATCACAGATAAGGTGACCATATGTGTGTGGGTTTATCTCTGGGCTTTCTATCCTGTTCCATTGATATATATTTCTGTTTTTGTGCCAGTACCATACAAAACAATAAGCTGTACCTCTCTTTCCCAATTAAAAAAAAAATCTTAAGTGTAAAACATTTTATTTAATTAAAAATTATTTTAAGGTCTGTATTTGTTAAAATATTTAAATTTATTCTTCTCTTTACATAGCTTTATTATTTTCATTGTTAAATGTTAGACTGAGCAAGTATTAAATGAGGAAATCAATTTCACCCTAAAATTTCAAACAGTTTCTTAAGAATTATAGGTTTTCATATTTTCTCCTATACTTAATTATGTTATCATCTTTGGGGAGCTTTTTTCTTAAGTTTGAGATTCACAGCAATATATTTGTGAATTTTAATAAGGTTTTCAGGATATATAATTTATGAGATAGTTGCTTATCTTCCACTAACAAAGTGTTCTTAGAGAAATACACAGTAAACAGTTAAAATTGAGAAAGTTAAGTGCTACTCTTTGCCCTGTGGGTGAATTTAGCAGCAAGTGAAATCCTCAGACAACTAGGAAAATAAGTAATGTAGCTAGTCACTTGTTTGTCTGCTGGAGTGTGTAGGCTATCATTATTACCTCATGTTAAGGGAATGATAAACAAAAGGTCTGGAAGAAACCAATATTTTTGAGAGATTTTGACAGACAACGCATGGAGGAGCAAATGTACATTACTTTTTATCTGTCAGATGTCAGGCAGGTCAGTTTCTTTATCATAAAAAAAAAAAAATGTATGCTGATAAACTGAGAATAGTTTTCTGAAACATGATGAGAGACACTCTTTTTGTGGATGGGTTCTCAGTAGTGGACACACTGCTGTAGATTCTTTACTGGCAGTATAATAACAGATTAGAATAAAGGTTTCAATCAGAAGAAATTCTTGTGCATTCTCTGGAATATAATTGCATTGTTTTAGTTTGTCTACAGCAGAGGGAGGCTCTAGAACATTTAAAGTGATAAAACACATATATAAGTGGTTTACTTAGACATAATATTGCTTAAAAAGGAGACTGGTAAGTGATAATATAGATTATTTATATATAAAGTCTCCATGGAGCAAACTTTGTATTCTACAATGGTAAAGAAATCTAAACATATGAAAAGTGTTCTCTCTCCTGTTAGTACTTTTAAGGAAAAAACACACCTGCTATTATCTAGAGTTCCTTTGCACCTCATAACAAGCACTTACCGCATTCATTGTAAAGTAAAATAAAAAAGTTGATATAGGCATTCAAAAACCTTGTGATTTATAGTGATAAGGTATAAGAAAACAAGTGATTTATAGTTAGTTAATCTATAAGACTAAAATGCTGATCAAGTAAATTTTTTTTTTTTTTTTTTTTTGAGGTACACAGGTCTCTCACTGTTGTGGCCTCTCCCGTTGCAGAGCACAGGCTCCGGACACACAGGCTCAGCAGCCATGGTTCACGGGCTCAGCCACTCCACGGCATATGGGATTTTCCCGGACTGGGGCACAAACTCATGTCCCCTGAATCGGCAGGCGGACTCTCAACCACTGTGCCACCAGGGAAGCCCCAATCATCTAAATTTTACTTATGGCTTCATAAAAGTGAAATAATGGAGCAAGATGGATGACTGGATAAATTATTTTTAAGTAGCCAGCAAATGGTACCCTGAGAATACTACTGTTATGGAAGTGAGCCAGACACTGAAAAACAAGATTTTGGAATTATTCTTACCTTTGGTGTGTTTTTAAAAGTCTCATTTTATCATTTTTGAGGGGGGAAATGGAAGATTGAAACTCACTTGACAGCTTACTCTTCATCCTCACAGGAGAGCTGTTTGATGTCAAGTGTGTAATTGAAGAAAGATGTTGGATTATTTTATAGCTTGCTTCATAGACTAAATTCCAGGAGCTGTAGTTCACAATTACAATTAAATTTTCTTAATCTCTGTCAATGACAGAGCGAATCTATTTTTATGTCCTGCCTTAAGGATACATTTTGTAAGGTGCAGTAGCAAGTATACAACATGAAATGGCAGTATATATATATTTAATTAAATATTTGTAACCTCTAATCACTCCATTTCACAATTCACATTATGCTTGGAGATTTTCTCTGATAAGTTTTGGTTAAGAAACTTGTGTCATGGACATTGGTGTTTCTGATGCTATAGCCTAAGTGATTTGCCTCATTTTCAGTGTTTCAAAAATATTTAGCCAAGACTTGCATTGTGATGTAGAAAAAGCAGCAGCTTAACTAAAATGAAATTATTTGTCACTTAAACATCATCCAAAAAATATTTCTTTGAAGCTTGGTATGCCAGAAATTAAAATGGACACTCATATATTGATCAAACCATTGGCTCATTATGCTTTCACTACCAATGTCATTTTTTTTTTTTTGTAGATTTTAGAGCAAAACATATTATTACTTCTCAGTACTTGGGAACTCAGTAGAACCGCTTTATGTATGAATGGACTAAGCAAATGTTATTCATTATGTGAATACTGGGTAGATCATCTTGTCTTCATAATATGCTTTGGGAATGGTTGTGTGCTAAACAAAAAAAAAAACATGTCATTAAAAAAATGTTTTAAAAGGGAACCCTCTTGAACTGTTGGTGGGAATGTAAATTATTACCACCACTATGTAGAACAGTATGAAGTTTCCTTAAAAAACTAAAAATAGAACTACTCTATGACCCAGCAATCCCTCTACTGGGCATATACCCTGAGAAAACCGTAATTCCAAAAGCGTGGTGTACCACAATGTTCATTGCAGTTCTATTTACAATAGCCAGGACATAGAAACAACCTAAGTGTCCATTGACAGATGAATGGATAAAGAAGATGTGGCACATATATACAATGGAATATTACTCAGCCATAAAAAGAAATGAAGTTGAGTTATTTGTAGTGAGGTGGGTGGGCCTAGGGTCTGTCATACAGAGTGAAGTAACTCAGAAAGAGAAAAACAAATAACATATACTAACATATATATGGAACGTAAAAAAAAAAAAGAAAAAAAATATCGTTTTGAAGAACCTAGGACCAGGACAGGAATAAAGATGCAGACATAGAGAATGGACTTGAGGACATGGGGAGGAGGAAGGGTAAGCTGGGATGAAGTGAGGGAGTGGCATGGACATATATACACTACCAAATATAAAATAGATAGTGGGAAGCAGCCATATAACATAGGGAGATCAGCTTGGTGCTTTGTGACCACCTAGAGGGGTGGGATAGGAAGGGTGGGAGGGAGATGCAAGAGGAAGAGGATATGATGATATATGTATAAATATAGCTGATTCACTTTGTTATAAAGCAGAAACTAACGCACCATTATAAAGTAATTATACTCTATAAAGATGTTAAAAATTAATATTTTAAGAATCATTACTACAAATGCATTTTTGTGTGATAAAAATAACTTTTTGAGTAAAGAATTAGCAGGATATTTCTCTCAAAGAAAATGAGTTTTCCTGTTTATTTGTGTCCTTGTTTCTGGCTGATTACAAGAAACTGGAAGAGGAGAATAACCAGAAAATGTAGACATGCTTGTGGGAAAGATGGTAAAGTATGTTTCAAGAAAAAATTGGTATTGGTGAGTTCATTGAGACCTGAAATTGGCCTGAGGACAACCAGATAATTGAGGGTAGACAGACAAAACTAAATATAGAGAATAAGAGAAATGCTTTAAAGAAAATCTGGCTTATTTTATAATTTTGCATTACTATAGAAAAGTAGTTCAGTAGCTCAAAGATAATTAGCAATTGAAAAATAAGTATTCTGTATTTACAAACTTTCATTTTCAGAAATCATCAAACAAAATGCAAAATAAGTCTATTTTATGGTATGATTTTTTACCCTTGAAATTGGCAATTATTAAAAAGTATAATATGGGCTTCCCTGGTGGTGCAGTGGTTGAGAGTTCACCTGCCGATACAGGGGACATGGGTTCGTGCCCTGGTCTGGGAAGATCCCACATGCCGCGGAGCGGCTGGGCCCATGAGCCATGGTCACCAAACCTGTGCATCAGGAGCCTATGCTCTGCAACAGGAGAGGCCACAGCAGTGAGAGGCCCGTGTACCACACAAAAAAACAAAACAAAACAAAACAACAACAAAAAACCCAAACAAAATGTATAATAACCATGTGAAGGATGCCTGGGAAAATTGGTCACTAGGACTTTGCTGATAAGGAAAAATTAAGTACATATACAACCTGACATCATGTACACAGTTAATAAAGTGATTAAAATCCCACACTTTAGAAATAGGTGGTTTTGGTTCAAAAAATATCCAACTCTGTCACATACCTGTTGTATGATCTTGGACAAATTATTGAATTTCTGTTTTCCTCAGCTTCCCCCCCCCCCCCATACAAGGAATGGAAATAGTATTAATACTGCACTCAAATGGACATTTTGAGGTTAAACATGTTAGTTTGAATAAAATCCTTAGAACAATACCTGTTCCATATTATATACTCAATAAATGTGATATAATATTGATACTTTTTACAATGTTTATATCCATCAATTTCATCCTGTGGACCTGTTTTTCTAATAAAATTATCAGAGATACTTACAGAAGTATACAAAGAGGTCAGTTTTGATAGTATTTATAGAATCTAAACTCCTGAAACAGCAGAAACATTCAGCAATAGGTAATTGGCTAAGCAGATGTGTCTATGGAGGTATTAAGGATTTTTTGTAGATCAATTTTTAAAATGCCACAGTACTGCATTTAAAAAAGACAAAGAATATGTGCAAAAAAATTTTTGTTTAATATAATTATATATCATATCACAACAAATATGAAAAGAATGCATCAAAATGTGAACCATGGTTACCTTTGGTTGGTAGAATATTGATGAGTTTTCACTATATACATGTCTATATGCGGTAACACTCTTCTATGTTTCTATTAGTTATAGGTTGAATCATGTCCCCCAACATTTATACATTGAAGTCCTAAGCCCCAGTACCTCAGAATGTGATCTTATTTGGATATAGGGTCATTGCAGATCTAATTAGTTAAGAAAAATTTACACTGTAGTAGTCGGACCCCTAATCCAATATGACTGGTTTCCTTATAAAAAGGGAAAGCAGAGATCAGGTTGCCATGGACCACCAAAGATTGCCAGCAATTTACAAGAAGTTTATGAAGGAGACATGGAACAGATTCTTCCTTACAGCCCTTAGAAGGAGCCAACTACAACAAGACCTTATTACAGACTAGTCTCCAGAACTATGAGATATTATCTGTTGTTTAAGTATCACATAAGTGGGACTTTTTTACCTTGACTGTAGGAAACTATCATACTATGTTTTGAAACTTACTGTATTAGTTATGCTTCTTTGTAACAGAAAATAAAACACACCTGCTATATTTATGAATATTGGCAATCATTACAGAAAATATTCAACACTCCAAAAAGTCTGTCTTTCCTTTGGTTGTATTGACCCTGAAGTTGAAAATGACGTTCGCTCTATAAGAGCATTAAGAGAATGTCATGCTTCAATCATCACTATATGGCCTCATTATCATCTTGGGTTGAAAAGTAGTTTATTTTCTTAGGGTAGTTCAGAAATGATAAAATCTGTGTTCTGTAATTTTCCCAAGTAAATTCTAATTCTATTTATAAATTCTTAAAATATTTTTTAAAGACAAAACTGTGACTTACAATAATATATAATGACTTACTGTCAAAGAGCTTATTCACCTCATTAATTAATGAAGTGACCAGTGAGATATTACAACTGGCTCAAAGAAGAATCCAAAGAACCACATGTATAGAAAAAAAAGTAGTCTGAAATAAATTTACAAATAGAAAAAACCCTTTAAAATTGCATTCTACTAAACACAGTTTATTTCTATTTGAATTGTTTGTGTTATTTTCAATTTTAGAGAACTTATGGAGTAGTAAATGAACTCAGAAAATGAAAGGCATGGATAACGTTGCCATAGATAATAACTACTTTTCCATTAGTTACCAGTAATCCGTTTGGTCCAATTCAAACTCTTTTACAACTTTTCCGTATAATATTCTACTTTGTTGGCTAATTCTATTTCCATGAACCATGCATAACTATTGAGCACTTGATAATGTGTACAGTATTACTGAAATAGAAGATTATTTTAAAGTAATATAAATTTAAATTTAAAAAGTAATTATTATAAAATAATTATATCTGTTAAATATATTTTTATTGTTTTGATAGGACTACACTTGACTTTAACCATTGCAGTGTGTAATACGTTATTGTTTATTTTATTATGTATGTCAAGCACATGCATTATTTTTACTATGGTATTAAACACAAATACATTGCTGATCTAGTTGCTGTCAAAAAATTGACTAATATAGAATAAATTTTCTACATATTATTGTAACATTTTAATTCATGTATTAGACAATTATATGTAGGCTGCATGATTTACAATGATATCTATATAAATAATAACTTTAAATAAATAAATTTTTTTTTTACTTTATTTATAGTATATATTGGTTTCATATTACTACTGCTACAAATTATCACAAACTTTGTGGCTTAGAACAACACAAATATATTATATTATCACTCTGGAGGCCAGAAGTCCAAAATGGGTCTCACTAGCTACAGTCAAGGCTGTGCTACTTTCCTTTTAGAGTCTCTAGGGGCCAATTAATTTTCTTATTAATTTCAGCTTCTAGAGGGTAACAGTATTCCTTGGCTAATGGCTCTATTTCTCCACTGTCAAAGCCACCAACAGCAGGTTTAGTCCATCTCCTGCTACTATTTCTCTGTTTTTTTCTATTCTGCCTCCCTCTGCCATTTGTATGGAAATCTGTGATGACTTTGGTCCTACCCAGATAATACAGAATAATCTCCCCAACTCAGGCTTGATTCTATGTGCAACTTTAATTCTCTATTATCATGTGTGCAAGCAAAGTTTAACTCATCTTGGGTTGTGCAAACCCTGCACAATAGCAAGAAAATCCCATTCTCAGGACTTCCCCTTGGCCAGCTCCTGGGAACTGATCTCTGATTTGAAGGATGATTCAACCTGGTATGAATGTGTTGGTGTGCCTAAGACCTTGGATCACACATACCAGTTTGGTTAGTTTATGCTGCCAGTGTGGTTTATGGTGACCAGCTGATTTTAATCTGGGCATCTGGCGTCTGAGTTGATGGAGCTCGTAATGCCGGTACTACCTGCCTATGTGAGTGACTCCCAAATAAAATCTTTGGAAACTAAGGTTCAGTTGAACTTTTCTTATGGGTAACACTTAAAATATGTTTCACTCAACATTGTTGAGACAATAAAATGTGTCTTGTGTAACTCCCCTGTGAGAAGACAACTGAAACCTTGTGCTTTCTTTCTCAGGACTTTTGCTCCATGTACCTTTCCCTTTGCTTATTTTAATCTATATCCTTTCAGTGTAATAAACTGTGACCAGGAGTATAACAGTATCTGAGTCCTGTGAATTCTACAAGCAAATCACTGAGAGTAAGGTTGGTCTTTTGGACCCCAAGTACAGCATGTAACCTTATGTTATCACAGGTTCTGGAGGTTAGGACACAGGCATATTTAGAGGAATGTTTTTCTGCCTACAACATAATAGAGCTGATTTTTTTTTTTTAGTTTATGAATTAAATATGAACTTTTTACATTAAAACAAAGGCACAATTCTGATGTAGACCAAAATGAAGATGTGGACTCTATTACTAAAGCCATTACAATAAAAATGAAGGGAAATATTGGAAGGGGAGGTGTGTGGAAGAGGGAGAGAAAGGAATGTGCAATTTGCTGCTTCAAATCATAATGTAAAATCTGTATTTTTTGTATTAAAATTTTAAGGTAATTAAGCAGACAATATTAAATGTCATTACTAACAAAAACATAATACATTTGATAAGGAGAGTGGAAAAAGACAATGACTCACAAAGGCAAACAGTAGCTTTCATGGCCCTTTAATATCCCTTACAAACAGAATGTGAGACTAGAAATGTCGATCATTTGGAATTTGTTCTAAATGTTTTGGCACCTACTATGGGAAATAGGAAATTTAGTATGAATGCCTAGCCATGAGAAGAGATATTTGTGTCTCCTTTTTAATGTAATGTTTCCTTTTATCATCTCAGAAACAATAGTTCTCTTTTGAAATTGAAGATGATTCAAAGAAATGGAAAGATACACCATGCTCTTTGATTGGAATAATTATTAAAACAGCCAAAAGCAATCTAAATATTTAATGCAATCCCTATCAAATTACTCATGACATTTTTCATAGAACTAGAACAAATAATCCTAAAATTTATATGGAAACATACAAGGCCCAGAATTGCCAAAGTGATCCTGAGGAAAAAGAACAAAACAGGAGGGATAACCCTCCCAGACGTCAGACAATGCTACAAAGCTAGTGTAATCAAGACACCAAGGTATTGGCACCAAAAAAAAGACATATAGATCAGTGCAACAGAATAGAGAGCCCAGAAATAAACCCACACACCTATGGACAATTAATCTGAGACAAAGGAGGTGAAAATACACGATGGAGACAAGATAGTCTCTTCAGCAAGTGGTGTTGGAAAAGTTGGACAGCTGCATGTAAATCAGTGAAGTTAGAACACAGGCTCACACCATACACAAGAAGGAAGTCAAAATGGCTTAAAGGTTTAAATATGACATGACACCATAAAACTCCTAGAAGAAAACAGGCAAAAAACATTCTTTGACATAAATTATACCAATGTTTTCTTAGGGTCAGTCTCCCAAAGCAATAGAAATAAAAGCAGAAATATAAAAATGGGACCCAATTAAACTTAAAAGCTTTTGCACAGCAAAAGAGACTATCAACAAAATGAAAAGACAGCCTACAGACTTGGAGAAAATATTTGCAAATGATGCAACCAACAAGGGCTTAATTTCCAAAATATACAAACAGCTCATACAACTCAATAACAAAAATAATACAACCCAGTCAAAAAGTGGACAGAAGACCTAAATGACATTTCTCCAAAAAATATATACAGATAGACAGTAGGCACATGAAAAGATGCTCATCATTAATTACTAGAGAAATGCAAATCAAAACTACAATGATGTATCACCTCACACTGGTCAGAATGGCCCTCATTAAAAAATATACAAATAATAAATGTTGGAGAGGGTGTGGAGAAAAGAGAACCCTCTTACATTATTGGTGAGAATGTAAATTGATGCATCTACTATGGAAAACAGTGTGGGGGTTCCCCAAAAAACTAAAAATAGAGTTACCGTATGATCCAGCAATCCCACTCTGGGACATATACCCATACAGAACTAAAATTTGAAGAGATACATGCACTCCTATATTCATAGCAGCACTATTTACAATAACCAGGACATGGAAAAAACCTAAATATTCATCAGTAGATGAATGGATAAAGAAGCTGTGATATATATATATATATATATATATATATATATATATATATATATATATATATATATATATATATATATATATATATATATATATATTTATATATGAGATATATGTATCTCCAGTGGAATGCTACTCAGCCATAAAAAGAATGAAATAATGCCATTTGCAGCAACATGGATGGACCTAGAGATTATTATACTAAGTGAAGTAAGTCAGAAAGAGAAAGACAAATACCATTTAATATCACTTATATGTGTAATCTAAACTATGACACAAATGATCATATCTATGAAAGAGAAACATACTCACAGACATAGAGAACAGACTTGTGGTTGTCAAGGGGGAGGGTTTTGGGGTGGGAAGGATTGGAATTTTGGGATTAGCAGATGGAAACTATTATATATAGAATGGATAAACAACAAGGTCCTACTAAATAGCTCAGGGAACTACATTCAGTATCCTGTGATAAATGTGATACAAAGAATATATATATATATTATTTATAACTGAATCACTTTGCTGTACTGCAGAAATTAACACAACATTGTAAATCAACTATACATCAATATTTTTTTTAAAAAAGAAACAATAGTCTTCTTTTAAGCTTTTAAGTAAATACTCTTAATGATTAATCTCCTCCTTCTTTGAGGGACTAAACATTATTTAACTTTTTAAATTTATTAAGTCAAGTGTTAGGAAAGTAATATGAAAAAAAGATTTTTTTCATGGTCTATAAACATCAACTTGATTCCTTGAATCTATCCTTAAAGAAAAAGTCATTTTGGGGACTTCCTTGGTGGTCCAGTGGTAAAAAATCTGCCTTACAATGCAAGAAACATTGGTTCAATCCCTGGTCAGGCAACTAAGTTCCCACATGCCACAGGGAAACTAAGCCCACACACCACAACTACTGAGCTTGCACATCTCAACTAGAGAGCTTGTGTGCTGCAAACTACAGGGTCCACATATTCTGGAACCCACGTGCCACAACTACTGAGCCCACACACCCTGGAGACTGTGCACCACAACTAGAGAAGAGAAAACCTGCATGCCACAACTAGAGAGAAGCCCACTCACCACAACAAAAGATCCCGCATACCTCAGTGAAGATCGTGTGTTCCACAACTAAGACCCAATGCAGCCAAAAATAAATTAAAATAATAATAATAAATACATCTTTTTTTTTTTTTGAGGTATGCGGGCCTCTCACTGTTGTGGCCTCTCCTGTTGCAGAGCACAGGCTCCAGATGCACAGGCTCAGCGACCATGGATCACAGGCCCTGCCACTCCACGGCATGTGGGATCTTCCCAGACTGGGGCACGAACCCGTGTCCCCTGCATTGACAGATGGACTCTCAACCACTGCGCCACCAAGGAAGCCCTCATAAATAAATATTTTTTTTAAAAGAAAAAGTCATTTTTTTCTACTAAGAATGTTTGTTTGGAGTAAATTTTAAAAATATTAATTAGTAAGGAGTGATATGAACAATCTGTACTCAGTCAAATCTAATTCTGAGCAAGAGGTGTGATTACCAAGTAGCATCTTAGGCATAAAACATGTTAATGTGAACTACAAAAGTCCTGCAGAGGATCTCCTTAATAATCCTATGTTTTCCTTTCCATTTCTTTGCCTCTGTCTTATTTTCTACCTATTTTTTGTTTGTTTGTTTCCTAATAGTTTTTAGGTTTTAGTCTGTCCATTTTTTATACCCACTCACACTGGTCTTCCTCCAATCACACATGCATTTCTGCAGATGGGTTCATCTGACATTCCTGCATATAACACTTTAATGATTCCCTTTAACTTTCACAGTGAAGTCTGCAAATGGTACAGGTGATATAATTTAGATGCCACTCATAATCAGTTTCTCAGTGTCTTCACACATTTTATTTCCTCTTGGATAGTCATTACTCCTCTGCTTCTTCATCTAGCCATCCAATTTTTCTAAGTGATTTTCAAAGCTCAACTTAAACATAATTTCTTTCAGAAGGTTTTCTTATAAATCACATAACTTGTGTTCTCTCAGTGCTTTACCATTCCAAATCATCATGTGATTCTTAATATAGTGTTTGCCAATCTTTCACACTACTAAATAAGTCTTTCAGGGCATGTTATGTCTTGTCAGAATTTTTTGTTCCTAGAGATTGTTTTAGCGTCTGACAAATATTAGCTGTTTAATATATATTTGATAAATGCTTAATAAATGCCAATGAAGTGTTAGAAAGCAAATGTTCAGGTTGAAAATGGAGTTATCAACTTACATTAGCTCCCTAGCCTATTTCCCCTTCTATGGTTCACTGGCATTTTGTGCATACCCCCAATGTCTCTAGCATTATTTCTTAGTTGTATAGTTTACCTACTTTAATTAATTTCAACAGTGCTTATTACTTTAAAAAGTAGCTATTATTTCAAAGAGGAATTACTTTTAAAATATGTAACTTTATTTATTATTATTTTTAATGGAAATATAGTTGATTTACAATATTATATTATTTTCAGGTGCACAAAATAATGATTTAATATTTTTATAGATTACACTCCACTAAAAATTATCATATTGTCCATATTTTCTGTGCTGTACAAAACATCACTGTAACTTATTTATTTGGTACATCTTAATCCCCTAGCCCTATCTTGACCAACCCTCTTCGCACTGGTAACCACTAGTTCATTCTCTATATCTGTGAGTCTGTTTCTGTTTTGTTATATTCAATTGTTTGTTTTATTTTTCATATTCCAAATATAAGTGATAATATACAGTATTGGTCTTTTTCTGTCTGACTTATTTCACTAAACATAATATCCTCCAGGTCATTCATATTGTTGTAAATGACACAATTTCATTCTTTTCATGACTGAGTAATATTCTATTGCATATATATCACATCTTTTTTTATATATAAATTTATTTATTTATTTATTTATTTGTAGCTGTGTTGGATCTTCGTTTCTGTGAGAGGACTTTCTCTAGTTGCGGCAAGTAGGGGCCACTCTTCATTGCGGTGCGTGGGTCTCTCACTATTGAATCCTCTCTTGTTGTGGAGCACAGGCTCCAGATGTGCAGGCTCAGAAGTTGTGGCTCACAGGCCCAGTTGCTCCACAGCATGAGGGATCTGCCCAGACCAGGGCTTGAACCCGTGTCCCCTACATTGGCAGGCTGATACTCAACCACTGAGTCACCAATGAAGCCCCTATAACATCTTCTTTATCCATTCATCCATCAATGGACACTAAGGTTGCTTCCATATGTTGGCTACTGCAAATAATGTTGTGAAAATTTAGGTGCAGATATCATTTTGAATTAGTTTCTTCATTTTCTTCAGATATATACCCAGGAATGGAATTGCTGGATCATTTAATAGGTATATTTTTAGTTTTCTTGAGGAACCTCCATACTATTTTCCATAGTGGCAGCACCGATTTACATTCCCACCAAAAGCGTACTAAGGTTTCCCTTTCTCCACATTCTTGCCAACCTTTTTTATTTGTAGACTTTTTATAATAGCCATTCTGACTGATGTGAGGTGATATCTCATTGTGCTTTTGATTTGCATTTCATTGATGATTAAGGATGATGAGCATTTTTTCATGTGCCTGTAGGCCATCTATTTATCCTCTATGGAAAAATGTCTATTCAGGTCTTCTATTTTTTAATTGGGTTGTTTGAATTTTTGTGGGTTTTATTGGATATTGTGTTGTATGAGCTGTTTAACACTTCATCAATCATATCATTTGCAAATATTTTCGTCCAATTGTAGGTTGTCTTTTTATTTTCTGAATGATAAACTTGCTGAGTAGAGTATCCTAAGTTGTAGGTTTTTCCCTTTCAGTACTTTAAATATATAATGCCTCTCTCTCTGTCTTGAAAAATATCTGCAGAAAAATCAGCTGGTAGCCTATGAGGTTTCCTTTATATATGACTTTTTGTTTCTATTTTACTGCCTTTAGAATTCTCTTCATCTTTAATACTTGCCATTTTAATTATAATATGTCTTGGAGTCTCTTTGGTAATCATCTTTTTTCGGACTCTGTGATTACCGTACCTAGATATGTTTCCTTTTTCAGGTTTGGAAAGTTTTCAAGCATAATTTATTCAAACATATTTTGACCCCTTTCTCTCTTTCTGCTTCTCGTACCCCTATAATGAGAACAACAACACTTGATGTTGTCCCAGAGGTCCTTTTTACTGTTCTCATTTTTTAATTTGTTTTCTTTTTGCTGTTCTGATTGGGTGATTTCCATTATTCTATCTTCCAGATCACTTATGTGTTCTTCTGTATCACCCAGTATGCTGGTGCTTCCTTATAGTGTGTTTTTCACTTTAGTTATTGTATTCTTTAATTCTGACTGGTAATTTTTTTACATTCTCATCTTTCTGTTAAAATTATCACTGTGCTCACATATTCTTTTTTGGAGTTCAGCTAACATTCTTATTACTTAGACATTGAACTCTTCATCTAGTAAAGTATTTATCTGTTTCAGGGTTTTTTCTTGTTCTTTCATTTGAAACAATTTCCTCTGTGTTCTCATTTTACTTAAGTTTCTCTCTCTCTGTGAAATAAGTGAAACTGTTGCTTATTTTAGTCTTGAAGGGGTATCCTTGTGTGGGAGTATCCTTATACAGTCTGTGTATATCCAGTGTCTTTGGAGGGAAATCTGAATTTGAAGTGAGCATGAGTGACATCTTTCTCCAGTGTGTGGTGACAGCTATCATCTTAGTAGGAGGTGGGATTGGAGATTGAGGGTCTAGAGACAGAGCCAGTTGTGAGCCAGGACTTCTCTTCTCTTCAGTGACCAACATCACCCTATTGAGAGCAGGGTCAGGTCCCAAGTTACTGAAGCAAAAGCCTTGAGGTTTGGGTACAAGCCAGATCTCTCCACCACG
Organism: Lipotes vexillifer; assembly: GCF_000442215.2. NCBI lineage: Eukaryota > Metazoa > Chordata > Mammalia > Artiodactyla > Lipotidae > Lipotes > Lipotes vexillifer. Next base: position 4,225,370 of record NW_006787679.1, read on the forward strand.
ACTGTATACTTTCCTTGGCTACAGCAGTCCTCACCCTAGTGCTGAGCTTCACAGAGGACCAAGAAGGGTTAGAGTGGGCCTGGAGCGCATGCTAGGATGGTCCTGGCACCAGTCAGAGCTCCAGACTGCTCTATATATACACCACTCTCCTGCCATGAATACCAGTAATGGCTATCCTTGTCACAATTAGATGCCATGCTGGGTCTCTGAGCTGGTTCCACATCTACACTGTGCTTGTTCCTCAGCCATGGAAGCCTTTGTCCTAGGGTGGAGCTGCACTGCAGAGCAAGGGAGACTGAAATGTGTACTTGGATCAGACTGGAGTGGACACTGTTGTGGTGGCAGGAAATCAGCCAGCATCTTAAGCAGTTTCAATCTGCTTCCTCCAACTTGTTTCCACAGTGAGTAAGCTTGTGCAAACTCTTCATGAGTGGAGTCTAGGTTTCTTACTGTCCCACCGGCAGTCACATAGGTTTTCATACCAGGTCAGGGGATTCCTTGTCCTGGTGTTGGATCCCAGGTCTGGTAGTCCAATATGTGGTTTGAACTGTTCACTCTCCAGGGAGGATCTCCAAAGCTGTGTAATTCCCCTCCTCTTCTGTGTCCCTTCTGAGGGGTACATGTCTTGACCTGATCACTTCTCTTCTCTTCCTACTTGACTCTGTGTGGAGTTTTCTTACAGCCTTGGTTATATAAGAGTCTTTCTGCTAATCTCCAGTCTATTTTCAGTAAGAATTGCTCCACATGTATATTTATTTTTGATGTGTTCATGGGGGATGATGAGCTCCATGTGCTTCTACTCCACCATCTTAATCTTTTCCCTCAAAAGAGAAAGTACTTGATTAAAGATGGAATAACCTGGCACAAAAACTGACTTCCTCTACAGAGTTGCTGAGTGAATTTATAATAAAGTTTGATTTCACATGTATTCATATGGAAGGAAGGGAGAATGAGAGAGAGAGAAAGAGAGAGATTCAAATCAAGGGGAAAATATAGGGAGAGCTAGAGGTGGAGACCTGGGTCACTGCCAGATTTGTGTTTTTGTTTCACATGGAAAGGAACATGAAACTGACTAGATTTTTTCCTTTATTTTGACACATCACAAAATCTTTTTTTTTTTTTTTCCACATGGCTTCCTCAATGCATTTTCATCATGTATTTATTAGCTTATCTTTATTGCAACCTTGGATATACTCCAGTTTCAGAGAATGTATTCAGGAAATGTGACCTGGCAGGGCACCTACTCTGGTTTCTAACAGTGTTAAGGGAATATGTTTCTCGGTAGATGTGGCACTGTTGATGGTATGAATATTAAGGTTAGATTCGTTTTGTAGTCAGTGAAACTAGCGTATGAGAAGGCAGACTTGAAAAAATAGCAAAAACTTAGATCAGCAGAAGGTACACTGGACATGAGGTACAGTGTACGAGGAAAAAGCTGAAGGGTAAATTGTGACAAAATAATAATGGAGTATATAAGACTTGCTAAAAATTATATTGATTCGGGATATCATTGTAAAGAAATTAATGCTGTTTTAAACATAGGTTTGATGTGATCATACCTATATACCTATCTATCTATCTATCTATCTATCTATCTATCTATCTATCTATCTGAATCAGATGCAAAGATACGTTAATTATTTATTTAACAAAATTAAGAAAATTTCATCACTCATCTATTATATTTTTTTTCAGACACTATACAAGGCATAATTACCAAGCAAGAAACTGTTAGGGAATATTTTAATGAATACAGATGACATGAAGATGGGGAGAAAGAGATAATAAGATAGAGATAGATACAAATACAGTAAACAAGAGATCTGGTTGATCAACTAATAGGAAGTGTAAAGGAGAGGGAGAAGTTAAGGATAAAACTCAGGAGTTTTTCAAGGATAGATGGATATATTACAATATTTAAGATATAAAATTTAGTTTTTCTTAAAGTTGTAGCAAAGAAAATCAATTCAGTTTGGGACACTTAAAGCTGAGATATCTTTTCATAATTCAGAGGACATGTTATTATTGAACTGAATGTAATTTCCTGGTGTCCCAAGCAAGAAAGACTGGGATAAAAATGTAGACTTCACAAATAGTAAAAAAAAAAAAAATTGCAAACAAGAATGGCATGCAGAATTACTTCTTACAAATCTAGCAATTCCAATAATAATACATGAGTTATTATGTCATAACAATACATTTCTAATAAAAATTTAATAAAATTATTTATTTATAGTATTCAAAAGAATGAATATTTAGAAAACAATGAAATAAACATTTTTATGCATGCAGTTGGACAAAATAAAATATATTTTTGCAAGAATTTGTTTGATTATTTCATGACTGCTTGGGAACTCCAAATTGGAGTAACTCCTTAGAAATTGCCAATTGGTAATTTATGTCAAAAATTAAATTTATTTATGTTATTTCCTATTATTGATAGGAATATTTTCTGTTCAAATATTCAGATATATAGCATTGAATATAATTGTTTAATTTTTTATAATGTGGAAAATATTGTATCAACATTATTCCTAAGTAGGGAAACATATGTTTCTGTGGGATATTATTTTGCAGTTTGAAAATTATGCTTCTAAATGATTTTTGATGATGTAGAAAATGGACACAGTGAGAGCATCTCATGAATGTTTGATGAAAGAATTAAATAATAGGGCAATACAAACCTGTATTACTCTGATCCAAAATATGTCCAGTACAAAATATTATATGTTCACATATGCAGTAAACAAGTATATATGAGATAAAATTTATCTGATTTATACGGGTGATTTTAATTTCTTACATTACAGTTTTGCAGTTTTCCTATCATAAACATGTGTTAAATTCTAAAATTAAAGAATCACATTTCTCTGAACATGGATATATCCATGTTCTCTATAGTTAGACTCCAAACATGTTAAGATTCCAACATAATGTAAATTAATTTATACCTATTTGGAGTCTCACTTGTCTTAATGAATTTGCTGTTTCCATTTGACCTGAATACTGAATCAGAGTGGGGAAAACTTTCTTCAGGTTTCCCCATATCCACACTCAAGGAGGTCTTGGCAGAGGCCATGGAAGAGAACCTTGGCCAAAGGCATTATATAAAGAGAAAGATAAAGGCACCGAGGAGAAGACAGGTATGCATAAGAGCAGGATAAGCTAGAGGAGCCTGCATCCTTCACTGCAACTCCCTTTAAAGAGGGAAATGCATTTTACCCATGGTAATCTGATGAGATCCAGAGGCTCTACATCCACCTGTGTTCGTATGGTAAGTGAGAACCCCAGAAATATGAATCTAGGAGTTTATGTAGAAGAGGGGAGTTGTCTTGAAGGAGGAAGAGAAACTATTTTTTGATAGTGTGAATAAATTTTCCTCCAGAAAAAGAGGAAAGGATTCTGGATTCTTATTATTTGGAATGTAAACAATTATTTACAAGGTGGGGGGAGATAAGACAAGGATTTTTTAATTTAAAATGATATTTATCCCTTTGGAGTATAAACACAGAGGAAAAAACTCTAAATCCTTCAGGAAGATTCTTGGCTATCCAGCAGACTTTTCCATCAGTTCAGGACCCTCTGCTGACCTTAAGCATCAAAAGGGAATGAGAAGGTTTATATCTTTTAAATCAGAGGTAAATGGTTTATCATTAAGGAAACAGTTGGCTGCAAGTCTAACACTCATGGCATATGAGAAGCAAATGTGTCTGGTAGAAATAAAAGCAAACATTCTCCTTCTCATAACATATCAATTTCTATAGCTCTGGAGACCAGACTTTGAAAGAACATTGAGAAATCTAGGGTAAATTTGTCTTCTCACAGTGATAACTGAATTCAATAGAAAGTTTTACGAATGGTAAAAATAAAAAAAAAAGAAGAAAAACAAAAAAACATTTACTCTATAGGAAAGCATACTTAGGGTAAAGATCTTGCAATGCCCTTCAATTAGAAACAGGGACATCAGTCTAGTTTGCTTAGTTCTTGTGTAAACCATGACCACAGGGAGAAACTGGTTTTGTTTTGTTTTGGAAGTAGAGAACTAAACTGTTGCCTGCCATATCAGTACACAAAGAATATTGCATCACATTATAGCCACCAGGATGATGAGCCCTGAGAGAACTCAGGATGCAGACTAACAGTCTGCCCACTGCCAAGCCCATCTAGCAGTCAGCAGCTGCAGCCACCCCCAAGGGTGTACCATGAGGAAACTCAGGATAAGGAAAAACAGAATACTGGCCCCAGATAGCTGAGGTGCATATCAAAGAAATAATTTCAGTGAGCCCAGTTCCTTTCATCTCCCCATACATAGAAAAGTGTTAAATTCCTTAACGTGAGATATCTGGTTTTCTTTTATTAACAATAATTCTTTGATATTTTCACTACCTGGTCTTTTGTTGCAAAAACTTCTATATAATCCTAGCTTCCCCCCTTGCCTCTTTGGAGGAGTCTTTCAGACTTATTTGAAATTCTCTCTCCCAGGCTTGAAGTCCTAACTAAGAATGTCCACTGAATAAAATATAACTATCAAATTTTAGGTTGTGCATTTTTTTTCAGGTACAGTTTTTCTTTGAAAATTTTTTTTTATTATATTACTTTGGATTAGTTACAAAGAATTAGAAATAAACTGACATTTTGTTATATTTTCTTTTAGTGTAACTATACTAACATATGAACACATATTATAAGAAGAATGATAAGGATCAAAAATCATGTAGATAAAATATGGAAATTACAAAAGTTAAAAAGACTCAAGTGTGCTTCTCTAACCCATAAACAGTTATGCTGCTTGACTCTACACAACTAGCCAGGGCCAGAAAATTTTTGTGAAAAAGGGTTTTTTGAAAATATATAATTCTGTGTCTTATGATCACAGGGCATGTATTGTTATTGTGAGCCTGTCACATATTAAATGAGGATATAGCTGCCAGAAATTAATTAGCCAAATAGAATTCTCCACCTATTTCAGTAACTTTCCATGGAAAGTGTGTATTCAATTTTATTCCCTAAATCATCTTTTTTATAATAACTAGCTTGTGTTGTTTTTTAGAATCCTAAATCTAATAATGAATATGTTAAGCCAGTTAAAAAATGTAATTGATATTGTTTAGGTAAAAATATCATTATGAGGGCTTCCCTGGTGGTGCAGTCATTGAGAGTCCACCTACCAATGCAGGGGACGTGGGTCCTTGCCCCGCTCCCGGAGGACCCCGCATGCCAGGGAGCGGCTGGGCCTGTGGACGTGACCACTGGACCTGCGCGGCCGGAGCCTGTGCTCTGCAACAGGAGAGGCCATAACAGTGAGAGGCCTGCATAACGCAAAAAAATAAATAAATAAAAAGTAAATAAAAATCATTATGAGAGTATAATTTTAAGGTAATAAAAATTGATTATTTTTGTCTTCTAAGTATCTTCCATTTGAAGGTTAATATGGAATTAAAACATTTTATTTCTTCTCTCTTCCTAAATGCTACTAATAGTCTACTCTCAGTGTTTGTTAAAAAATGCATAAAATTTCTATAATCCTAATTTACTATGCCTTTCTTGCTATCTATCCTAATCAATAGTCTAAATAGCTGAATATCTCGACATATTCTTATATACATTTTAGTTATTCTAAATTTGTGGACAATAAACTACAAATATGTTATTTAATATAACTATTCACTTAAAAATGGGCCTACCCCAAAATGAATATAACCAATTAAAAAAACAAAATACCAGACTCACAAAATCTACAAAAAATAAATGCTTGAGTGGGTGTGGAGAAAAGGTAAACCTCCTACACTGTTGGTGGGAATGAACATTGGTATAGCCACTATGGAGAACAGTATGGAGGTTCCTTATAAAACTAAAAATAGAGCTACCAAATAATCTGGCAATCTCACTCCTTAGCATATATCTAGAGAAAAAAATGGTTTGAAAGGATACATGCACCTCAATGTTCATTGCAACACTGTTTACAATAGACAAGACATGGAAGCCACCTAAATGTCCATTGACAGATGAGTGGATAAAGAAGATGTGGTACATATATACAATGGAATATTAATCAGCCATTAAAAATAATGAAATAATGCCATTTGCAGCAAGATGGATGGATCTAGAGGTTATCATACTAAGTGACGTAAGTCAGAGAAAGACAAATATCATATACCATTGCTTATATGCAGAATCTAAAATGAAATGATACAAATGAACTTATTTACAAAATAGAAACAGACTCACAGACTTAGAGAATGAATTATTGGATATTGGGGAGAAGGGTTCAGGGAGGGATAGATTGGGAGTTTGAGATTGACATGTACACACAGCTATATTTAAAATAAATAACCAGGAAGGACCTACTGTATAGCACAGGGAACAGCTGGATATTCTGTAATAACCTAAATGGGAAAATAATTTGAAAAAGAATAGATACATGTATATGTATAACTAAATCACTTTGCCATACACCTGAAACCATCACAACATCGTTAATCAACTATGCTCCAATATAAAACAAAAATTTTAAAATATATACCAGATTTGATTGTTCTAGTACTTGCTTGGTCACATCAACTTCATCTTTTTTGTTAGTTCTTTCATTATTCTTTTATAAAACTTTTATATAATGGAATTGGGCACAAGTTTAACTCTATCGTTATTGTTTGCATATGGCAACCTAGATGAAAATTGTATGATTTTTATTAGTTTAGTTTTTATATGTAGAAAATAAAAATACCAATAGTACTACTACTAATAAAACTAAAAATACAACTTCAAGTGACTATAGACACAGAACTTAAGTCTTTCACAAAAATTAACTCAAATTGTGTCATAGATCAAAATGTGAATATAAAACTATGAAAATCTTAGATGATAACATAGGATTAAAAGCTAGAAGATATATGATAGAATCTTGATTTGGTCATCACTTTTTAGATCAAATAGTAAAGTCACAAACCGTGAATGAAAAACAAAGCATAAATTGAGCTTCATTAATATTAAAAACTTCTGCTATAAAAATGATAATATAAGAGTGCTGTTAAAGGAGCTCCACAGATGGGCGTGAGCCACGGCTAACAGCGCGGACACCAGAGACAAGCTTGAGACGCTAAGGCTGTGGCTGCTGCCAACAAGAAGCCTGCATGTAAGCACAAGCCACTATCCACACCTTCCTTCGGGGGAGCCTGTGCAGCCTGCCACTGCCAGGGTCCCGGGATCCAGGGACAACTTCACCGGGAGAAAGCACGGCACACCTCAGGCTGGTGCAAAGTCATGCTGGTGTCTGCCACTGCAGGCTCGCCCCACACCATGCCCCTCCCTCTCCCCAGCCTGAGTGAGCCAGAGCCCCCAAATCAGTGGCTCCTTTAACCCCTTCCTGTCTAAGCGAAGAACAGATGCCCTCCGGTGACCTACATGCAGAGGCAGGGCCAAATCCAAACCTGAACCCCGGGAACAGTGAGAAAAAAAGAAGATAGGGAAATATCTCCCAGCACCCTCAGCAGCAGCGGATTAAATCTCCACAATCAACCTGGTGTACCCTGCATCTGTGGAACACGTGAATAGACAATGAATCATCCTAAATTGAGGAGGTGGACATTGAGAGCAAGATTTATTATTTTTTCCCCTTTTCCCCTTTTTGTGAGTGTGTATGAGTATGCATCTGTGTGACATTTTGTCTGTATAGCTTTGTTTTCACCATTTGTGCTGGGGCTCTATCAGTCTGTTTTATTATTATTATCACTTTAAATTTTTTTTCTTAATAATTATTTTTTATTTTAATAGCTATTTTATTTTATCTTACTTTATTTTATTTTAATCTCTTTCTTTCTTTCTACTTTTTCTCCCTTTTATTCTGAGCCTTGTGGATAAGAGGCTCTTGGTGCTACAGCCAGGAGTCAGTGCTGTGCCTCTGAGGTGGGAGAGCCAACTTCAGGACCCTGGTCCACAAGCAACCTCCCAGCTCCATTTAATATCACATGGCGAAAATCACCCAGAGATCTCCATCTCAGCACCAACACCCAGCTTCACTCAATGACCAGCAAGCTACAGTGCTGGACACCCTATGTCTAATAACTAGTAAGACAGGAACACAACCCCACCCATTAGCAGAGAGACTGCCTAAAATCATAATAAGACCACAGACACCCCAAATCACACCACCAGACGTGGACCTGCACACCATTAAGACAAGATCCAGCCTCATCCACCACAACACAGGCACTAGTCCGCTCCAACAGGAAGCCTACACAACCCACTGAACCAACTTTAGCCACTGGGGAAATACACCAAAAACAACAAGAACTACAAAACTGCAGCCAGCAAAAAGGAGACCCCAAACACAGTAAAATAAGCAAAATTAGAAGACAGAAAAACACACAGCAGATGAAGGAGCAAGGTGAAAAAACACCAGACTAAAAAATGAAGAGGAAATAGGCAGTCTACCTGAAAAAGCATTCAGAATAATGATAGTAAACATGATCAAAATCTTGGAAATAGAAGAGAGGAAAGGCAAGAAACATTTAACAAGGACATAGAAGAACTAAAGATGAAACAAGCAATGATGAACAGCACAATAATTGAAATTAAAAACATTCTAGAAGGGATCAATAGCAGAATAACTGAGGTAGAAGAAAGGATAAGTGACCAGGAAGATAAAATAGTGGAAATAACTACTGCACAGCATAAAAAAGAAAAAAAAAGAAAGGGAAGAACTGAAAACAGTCTCAGAGACCTCTGGGATAACATTACACACACCAACATTTGAATTATAGGGGTTTGCGAAGAAGAAGAGAAAAAGAAAGGGACTGAGAAAATATTTGAAGAGATTATAGTTGAAAACTTCACTAATATGGGAAAGGCAATGGTTAATCAAGTCCAGGAAGCACAGAGAGTCCCATACAGGATAAATCCAAGGAGAAACACGCAAAAACACATATTAATCAAACTGTCAAAAATTAAATATAAAGAAAACATATTAAAAGCAGCGAGGGAAAAACAACAAATAACACACAAGGGATTCCCCTAAGGTTAACAGCTGATCCTTCAGCAGAAACTCTGCAAGCCAGAAGGAACTTGCAGGACAAATTTAAAGTGATGAAGGAGAAATACTACAACCAAGATTACTCTACAAAGCAAGGATCTCATTCTGATATGAATGGAGAAATTAAAACGTTTACAGACACACAAAAGCTGAGAGAGTTCAGCACCACCAAACCAGCATTAAAACAAATGCTAAAGGATCTTCTCTAGGCAAGAAACACAAGAGAGGGAAAAGACCTATAATAACAAACCCAAAACAATTAAGAAAATGGGAATAGGAACATACATATCGATAATTACCTTAAAGGTAAATGGATTAAATACTCCCACCAAAAGACACAGATTGGCTGAATGGATACAAAAACAAGACCCATATATATGCTGTCTACAAGAGACCCACGTCAGGCCTAGCGACACATACAGACTGAAAGTGAGGGGATGGAAAAAGATATCCCATGCAAATGGAAACGAAAAGAAAGCTGGAGTAGCAATTCTCATATCAGACAAAATACACTTTAAAATAAAGACTATTAGAAGAGACAAGGAAGGATACTACATAATGATCAAGGGATCGATCCAAGAATAAGATATAACAATTGTAAATATTTACACAGCCAACATAGGAGCACCTCAATACATAAGGCAAATACTAACAGCCATAAAAGGGGAAATCAACAGTAACAAATTCATAGTTGGGGACTTTAACACCCCACTTTCACCAATGGAGAGATCACCCCAAATGAAAATAAATAAGGAAACACAAGCTTTAATTGATACGTTAAACAAGATTGGCTTAATTCATATTTATAGGACATTCCATCCAAAACCAAAAGAATACACATTTTTCTCAAGTGCTCATGGAACATTCTCCAAGGAAGATCATATCTTGGGTGACAAATCAAGCCTTGGTAAATTTAATAAAATTGAAATTGTATCAAGTATCTTTTCCGACCACAATGCTATGAGACTAGATATCAATTACAGTAAAAGATCTGTAAAAAAATACAAACACATGGAGGCTAAACAATACACTACTTAATAATGAAGTGATCACTGAAGAACTCAAAGAGGAAATCAAAAAATACCTAGAAATAAATGACAATGGAGACACGATGACCCAAAATCTATAGGATGCACCAAAAGCAGTTCTAAGAGGGAAGTTTATAGCAATACAATCCTACCTTAAGAAACAGGAAACACCTCAAATAAACAACCTCACCTTGCACCTAAAGCAATTAGAGAAAGAAAAAAAAATCCCCAAAGTTAGCAAAGGAAAGAAATAATAGAGATCAGATCAGAAATAAATGAAAAAGAAATGAAGGAAACAATAGCAAAGATCAATAAAACTAAAAGCTGGTCCTTTGAGAAGATAAACAAAATTGATAAACCATTAGCCAGACTCATCAAGTAAAAAAGGGATAAGACTCAAATCAATAGAATTATAAATGAAAAAGGAGAAGTAACAACTGACACTGCAGAAATACAAAAGATCATGAAAGATTACTACAAGCCACTCTAAGCCTATAAAATGGACAACCTGAAAGAAATGGACAAATTCTTAGAAATGCACAACTGCCAAGACTGAATCGGGAAGAAATAGAAAATACAAACAGACAAATCACAAGCACTGAAATTGAAATTATGATTAAGAATCTTCCAACAAAAAAATCCCAGGACCAGATGGCTTCACAGGCGAACTCTATGAAACATTTAGAGAAGAGTTAACACCTATCCTTCTCAAATTCTTCCAAAATATAGCAGAGGGAAGAACACTCCCAAACTCATTCTATGAGACCAACATCACCCTGACACCAAAACCAGACAAGGATGTTACAAAGAAAGACAACTACAGACCAATATCACTGATGAATATAGATGCAAAAATCCTCAACAAAATACTAGCAAACAGAATCCAACAGCACATTAAAAGGATCATACAACATGATCAAGTAGGGTTTATTTCAGGAATGCAAGGATTCTTCAATATACGCAAATCAATCAACGTGATACACCATATTAACAAATTGAAGAAGAAAAACCATATGATCATCACAATAGATGCAGAGATAGCTTTCAACAAAATTCAACACCTATTTATGATAAAAACCCTTCAGAAAGTAGACATAAAGGGAAGTTTTCTCAACATAATAAAGGCCGTATATGACAAACTGACAGCCAATCTCATCCTCAATGGCGAAAAACTGAAACCATTTCCACTAAGGTCAGGAACAAGACAAGGTTGACCACTCTCAACACTCTTATTCAACATAGTTTTGGAAGTTTTAGCCACAGCAATCAGAGAAGAAAAGGAAATAAAAGGAATCCAAATCGGCAAAGAAGTAAAGCTGTCACTTTTTGCAGATGACATGATACTATACATAGAGAACCCCAAAGATGCTACCAGAAAACTACTAGAGCTAATCAATGAATTTGGTAAAGTAGCAGGATACAAAATTAATGCACAGAAATCTCTGGCATTCCTATACACTAATGATGAAAATTCTGAAAGTGAAATCAAGAACACACTCCCATTTACCATTGCAACAAAAAAAATGAAATATCTAGGGATAAACCTACCTAAGGAGACAAAATACCTGTATATAGAAAATTATAAGACACTGATGAAAGAAATTAAAGATGATACAAATAGTTGGAGAGATATACCATGTTTTTGGATTGCAAGAATCAACATTGTGAAAATGACTCTACTACCCAAAGCAATCTACAGATTCAATTCAATCCCTATGAAAATGCCACTGGTATTTTTCACAGAATTAGAACAAAAAATTTCACAATTTGTATGGAAACACAAAAGATACCGAATAACCAAAAAATCTTGAGAACGAAAAGTGGAGCTGGAGGAATCGTGTTCCCTGACTTCAGACTATAGTACAAGACTACAGTAATCAAGACAGTATAGTATAGGCACTAAAACAGAAATATAGATCAATGGAAGAGGATTTAAAGCCCAGTGATAAACCCACACACATATGGTCACCTTATCTTTGATAAAGGAGGCAGGAATGTACAGTGGAGAAAGGACAGCTTCTTTAATAAATGGTACTGGGAAAACTGGACAGGTACATGTAAAAGTATGGGATTAGAACACTCCCTAACACCATACACAAAAATAAGCTCAAAATGGATTAAAGACCTAAATGTAAGGCCAGAAACTATCAAACTCTTAGAGGAAAACATAGGCAGAACACTCTATGACATAAATCACAGCAAGATCCTTTTTGACCCGCCTCCTACAGAAATGGAAATAAAAACAAAAATAAACAAATGGGACCTAATGAAACTTCCAAGCTTTTGCACAGCAAAGGAAACCATAATCAAGACCAAAAGACAACCCTCAGAATGGGAGAAAATATTTTCAAATGAAGCAACTGACAAAAGATTAGTCTCCACAATTTACAAGCAGCTCATGCAGCTCAATAACAAAAAAACAAAGAATCCAATCCAAAAATGGGCAGAAGACCTAAATAGACATTTCTCCAAAGAAGATATACAGAGTGCCAACAAACACATGAAAGAATGTTCAACATCATTAATCATTAGAGAAATGCAAATCAAAACTACAGTGCAATATCATCTCAAACTGGTCAGAATGGCCATCATCAAAAAATCTAGAAGCAACAAATGCTGGAGAGGCTGTGGAGAAAAGGGAACACTCTTGCACTGCTTGTGGGAATGTGAATTGGTACAGCCCCTATGGAGGTTCCTTAAAAAACTACAAAAATAACTACCATATGACCCAGCAATCCCACTACTGGGCATATACCCTGAGAAAACCATAATTCAGAAAGAGTCATGTAACAAAATATGCATTGCAGCTCTATTTACAATAGCCAGGAGATGGAAACAACCTAAGTGTCCATTATTGGATGAATGGATAAAGAAGATGTGGCACATATATACAATGGAATATTACTCAGCCATAAAAAGTAATGAAATTGAGTTATTGGTAGTGACGTGGATGGACCTAGAGTCTGTCATACAGAGTGATGTATGTCAGAAAGAGAATGACAAATACCTTATGCTAACACATATATATGGAATCTAAGAAAAAATCTAATGTCATGAAGAACCTAGGGGGAAGACAGGAATAAAGACACAGACCTACTAGAGAATGCACTTGAGGATATGGGGTGGGGGAAGGGTAAGATGTGACAAAGTAAGAGAGTGTCATGGACATATATACACTACCAAATGTAAAATAGATAGCTAGTGGGAAGCAGCCTCATAGCACAGGGAGATCAACTCGGTACTCTGTGACCACCTAGAGAGGTGGGATAGGGAGGGTGGGAGTGAGGGAGATGCAAGATGGAAGAGATATGGGAACATATGTATATGTATAACTGATTCACTTTGTTATAAAGCAGAAACTAACACACCATTATAAAGCAATTATACTCCAATATAGATGTTAAAGAAAATTATAACTCAATAAAGCAATTGAACCTAAAAAAAAAAAAAGAAAAAGTTCCAATGGCCAAACTTGAAACAATATGAGCAATGTAATAAATAATGATAATATTGGATTGTAATTCAAGTAATAAACAAACCACACTGCTACAAATATATGATTGAATAAAAATAATAATAATATTAAGAGCATGAAGAAACAATGGGAGACACATCTGAAAAAGGACTGGTTTTCAAGGTATACAAAGAACTCTTAAAACTCAACAATAAGGAAACAAATAATACAGTTAAAATATGGGCATATGATCTGAACTGACCCTTCACCAAAGAAGATTTACAGCTGGCAAATAAGCATAAGAACAAATGCTCAATATCATATATTTTTAAGGAATTGCAAATTAAATGAGATACAACCACACAACTGTTAGAATGTCTAAAATTCAGAATATAACCAACTCTGATGAGGGTGTGGAGCAACAGAAAATCTCCTTCATTGATACTAGAAATAGAAAATGGTGCAGCCACTGTGTAAGACAATTTATCAGTTTCTCATAAAACTAAACATACTCTTAGCATATGGTTCAATAATCACAATCTTTGGTATTTATCCAAATGAATTGAAAGCTTATGTCTACACACAGTCTTGAACACAATTGTTTACAGTATGTTTTTTCATCATTTCCAAAACTTAGAAGCAGCCAAGATGTTCTTCAAGAGAGGAATGGATGAATAAACAGCGGCACATCCATGTAATGAAATATTATTTAGTGATAAAAAAGAAATGACCTATCAAGTCATGAGAAGATATGGAGTCAAAGAAACCAGTATGAAAAGTCTACACCCTGAATGTTTCATATTACATAACATTCTGGAAAAGATAAAATTATGGAAGTAGTTAAAAGATCAGTGGTTGGCAGGGACTTGGGGGAAGAGAGGGAGAAATGAAAAGGTTCAGAGCAGGATATTTGTAGGGCAGTGAAACTATTCCGTATGATACATATATGATGGGCACATGTCATTAAGTTGTCAAAACTCGTAAAATGTATAACACAAAAAGTAAACTCTAATGTAAACTATGGACTTTATTTAATAATAATGTGTTAATATGAGTGCAGCAATTGTACCACATGTGCCAAACAAATACAAGTTGTAAATAATAGGACAAATTGTGTGGAATAGAGGGAGTACATACTGACTGTATTTTTCAATTAATTCTTCTGTAATCCTATAACTGCCCTAAAAATAGTCGATTAATTAAAAAAAAAAAAAGTGAGGAGAAGATTCAGAGGAAAGTGAAAAAACACACAGTTTTATGTGAGGATTAAGTGAGAGCTTTGCTTTTAGCTCAGTGCATGGCACTCAAATATGTCAGGATTGGATCTGTGTTCTGGGAGTTGTGATGATGAATATGATAATGATGATAAGGAGAAAACGACATCCCTAGATCAGTGTGATATGTCAGTTTACAAAGAACTCCTCAAACTCAGAAGAATAAATAAATACTTCTAACAGGGTTGGGGACTGATCTATGACTATGTAAAACGTTGCTATAGCAAGATGTCATTTGAGCTGAGATTTGAAGGATAAGTAAATCTGACCAAGTAGAACAGGAGCCTTCCAGAGAACAAATGGCATTTGTAAAGCAATGGATATATCATATAAACTGACAAATTTGGGAAACTGACTAATAAAGTTGCGGAAAGCACTGAATTTATGGCAAAAAATTGGGATGAATTCACAAGCCAATAGTCGTTTAAAGATCATCTACAAATTATTACTTGATTTAGGTACTAAAAACTTAAGGAATGAGTGTTCATTTTATGATAGTTAGCTACCTGCTTTACATATTAGATTAATGAGTTATTGGAGAAGATTTATAGACTATTTAGTATTTTGTGAGTTCGTGAAAGTGCATTATTTTGCATGCAGTTTTGGATTAAAGAATGTAGTATTAATAGTGGCTAGATAAAATTACTCTAGACATATTAAGCTATTTAAGTATTTCAGGAATTTTTTATTGATTATTTGAACATAGAAAAAATAATGAAATATTATATTTTGCCCACATTCTCCATCAAAAACTTTACTCAGTGAGAATAAATGAGCTAAAGTTTTATGTTACTATTATTATTATTATTTTTAAGTTTTGGCTACATTGGGTCTTTGTTGCTACGTGCAGGCTTTCTTCTAGTTGTGGCGAGCGGGGGCTGCTCTTCATTGCGGTGCATGGGCTTCTCATTGTGGTGGCTTCTCTTGTTGCAGAGCATGAGCTCTAGGCATGCGGGCTTCAGTAGTTGCGGCATGTGGACTTGGTAGTTGTGTCTCGTGGGCAGGCTCTAGAGCACAGGCTCAGTAGTTGTGGTGCACGGGCTTAGTTGCTCTGTGGCATGTGGGATCTTCCTGGACCAGGGCTCGAACCTGTGTCCCCTGCATTGGCAGGCGGATTCTTAATCACTGTGCCACCAGGGAAGCCCTATGTTATTATTGTTGATATTAATCTTAACTCAATATAATCACTGAAGAGGCATGAATAGACACGTTTTTTGGTAACAAAAAGGAACTTGCCAGAGAAATAACTTGAGGTTTATAAAAAGCAGTCTCCATGTGTGCATGTATACTGAGAAATATTTAATAGATTTTTTTCTGTATTTCATCAGATGTTTTATTATGTTTTCTAGATCAGTAAGTGATGAAAACATTTCTTAGCTACACTTTTGTAAAAACTGTCTGTGACAATTTCCTGATTACTAAAAATGAAAGTCAATATAAGAAATCTGTTTTTAAATATAAATTCTGTAACAAATGTTTACTATGCTATTTAAAATGTATTTGCAGTTCCTTATACTTTATTATTAAAAGGTATTTATTTATTTATTTTTGTTGATAGTTTATTGTACAATCTTTCTCTAAGTAAAATGTTATCAGCCTCCAAACTGTTGAGTTTTGGTTTTGTTTTGTTTTGTCTTTTTTTTTTAAGAACTAAACTCTAATAAGACTCTAATAACAGTGACACATGATTCAAAGATCACAAGGTGATTGATGGTTGCCTATAGGTCTGATAATGACACAACCTGAAATGAAAATACAACTTTTCTGGTGTGAAAAATATGGTTGTCCCTAAAAGCCTCTAAAGCATCAATGTGTGTTCATAGGAAGTAGTAGTAGGAATTATGCTTCACATTTACCAAAGTTAAATTTAGTCTTTGAGGCACTACTTATTAACCATCCCAAGTACTTTTTTATAGTATCCATAAGCAGAATTCATGGTAATCCAAGGGAGACCAAATTTATAAGCTACTATACCAACTTCTCAAAGTTAACAAGTAGCCTGGGGAGTTTTGATTTATAGTCAGTCCACAAGAAATGTCAGTGCCCTAGAATATAAGAAGGCAAGTGTCATCTAGCTAGATTTCTGAACTTTTCACTTTGCCATTCAGTAGACAGCAAACAGAAAATTAGTCTATAAATAATTGAACTTGAATTTTTTTAAAAAATATCTATCACAGAATGTTAAAAGCAATTTTGTTCTTGAATTAGCTCTCCACAAGTAGTAAATACGCCAAATAGGTTTTAAATAATGCAACATATAGGGCAACAGATGAAAAGCTTTAATAAGAATAAGAAAAGACATTAGAAAATATACAGGATGTATGATTTTGTTGGTTGTATTTTCTTCTGAGAAAATTGGAATAGAAATCTGATTTTAGAATGCCAATTAAAAGTAGACTATTTGCATAAAGATGTTTTAATATTCTAGGAAAATATTACAAGTTTGTAAGTAAACATTTTTAATGGCTTTATTCTGTTTAACAGAAGGATATATGTTACATCTTCCTTAAGAATAAAAATAAGGTTGCAAGTAATTCAATGGTTCATAAAGACAAGAAAAGGTGAAGGGTGAAATGATGTTTCAATAACAGCTCTACTTGGTGATTTTTTTATGTGTCTGATCAGATATCCAAATAAAAAAACACCAAGTTTTTTAGGTAGTTTTAAAATACCATATTCATAACATTAAACTTCTTTATACTGTTTATATTGTGATATCTATAACATAGAAGAAAATATATAACAACTCTGATATTTTTAAAAGTACATTTGGTTTGGGTATTTAGTATAAAATCAAAATTTATTGGCATCAATAATTATAAATATTTTATGAAACAAAGTTATATGAAATGAAGTGTTGCATGGCAATAAATATATACCAATGGAACATTAGTTTGTGTATTTAGATTTATTATTAATTTTTAAATATTAAATAATTTCAAACTTATAGAAAGTTGTAAGAATACTCCAAAAATAACTTTCTTATTCCTGAACTAAAGTACTGACATGATGACACATTACCCAAGTATACTTGAGTGTATATTTCTTACAAAGAAGAACATCCTCATATAACCCTGTAAAGCCATCATAATCAGGAAATTAACATTGGGAAAGTGCTTTAGGAATCTGAAATTGTCTTACTCCTAATCAAACTTAATTTCTTTACTCATTCAATCTTGTACGTAAAGATTGCCTACTTTAATTCTTGGTCATATTCCCATAGCATTATTTATTTTGATAATTGAACTATCCCAGATTTGTACCACAAAAACACCTTCGAGGTAACTTTTGTGTGCCTGACATGTTTACATCATCTTTTTATCACACTCCTACTTTGTTGTGTGTGTGCATGTACAAACAGGTACAAACACAATATTTCAGATCATTTTCTAATTTTTTGACCCAGCCCTAGAAACAGTCATTTCTCCAGGGAACCTTGGTTCCTTTTAGGGGAGAATGGTATTTACAAACAATTATCAGGGCACAAATTGTGCTCTTTGTTAATTGGATTGTCACTGCTCCTCTCACTTCTCAGTGGACAGAGCCAGGGAATATATCAATGTATGAATGTACACACACGTACACACATAGATCTTCCTTTACTTACTATGGGTCTGTGTTCTGATAAACCCATCATAAATTAAAAATATTGTAAGTCAAAAATGTATTTAATACACCTGACTTACCAAAATCATAACTTATCTTAGCATACCTTAAACATGTCCAAAACATTTACATTACCCTACAGTCAGGCAAACTCACCTAACACAAAGCCTATTTTGTAGTAAATTTGTTGAATATCTCATGTAATTTATTGAATACTGTAATGAAAGTCAGAAACAGAATGGCGGTATGGGTCCAGAATGATCGTGTTTCTATTGTTTACCCTTGTGATTGCATGGTTGACTGAGAGCTGTGGCTTGCTGGTGATGTCCACTTATAAGAAGGTTTTTTTCAACAGTAAACACTACACTACTACACTATCCATTGTTGGTTGAATCTGCAGATGTGAAACCATGGATAAGAATGGCTGGCTATAAGTTATATTTAGATTTTCATCTGCATGGAGATTCAGTGTTCCTAACCCCCAAGTTGTTAGAGGGTCAACTATGTGCTAGTATGTGTTTATATATATACATACACACACACATATACAACTATTTACGAATATATATGTGCTGTATACAATTTATGCATATAAACTTTTACATCCATTTATGTATTTATGTGTATACATATGCATATGTATATGTATGTGGGTATATCAATATACATATAGATTGATATAGATATATAAATATACTACTATAAATTCACACCATCTCCAGTTCTTATCCAGTATCACAATATTTGCTTTCATTTTGTCTCTTAACATATTTATGTTTTTCTTCTCTGTCAGTGGAGAAACTAGCTATAATTATCTTCAATCAATTTTCTTTTTGACAAATCTCATTGTATACACTCACTCTCACATTGCTGCTGCTGCCCAAGTTCCTGGTGGAAATACCCAGCTCAAACCTACTCAGGGTCTATCCTCCAGAACCCTGAATGATAACTGATACATAACTGCATGATACCTAGTAAATGTGGGGATAATTGAGAAGATAAATTGTGGTGGATAATATGGCTTTGTGGTCACCATCCATCTCAATATTCTTCTAATGTGCCTTCCTCAATGGCGAAGTTGAAAACTGCTTTTCTAAGGCTTATTTGCAGTTATTGTTCTTTTGTCATTTAACTGCCACTAAATAGATGTACTCATGCAAATTTTGCAAATGGAAGTTAGAGAGATTTTATACATCACTCCTTCTGCTATTATCTCCACAGACACATGTCATATTTGAATTATCTATTTTGTGCTTTTCTCTCTTAACTTCCTGGTATTCATAGTTTCTCATGATGGTACTTCCACTGCTAACCATGACTGGATTACATAGATAGTGCCTATTTAGTCATAGTATTGTAGTCAGAGGTTGTAATGGTAGCTTCCAGAGTGAAGAATAGGCTCTAGCTGCCTTGGCTACTTGGTTCTTTACAATAATCTCAAAGTTGCATCTGAAATTCAAACTAGAATGTGCTTCTTTACTCTACTGTTCCTAAAGGAACATCCAATTTTTACTTGGAATTTGTCTATGTAAAGTCAGGTTCTAGCAAATTCTGAATGTGGTAATAATTTACATGAGTATGTGACTTATGTTTCCAGTGCACCTAGTCATGCGGCAGTGACACTCTTTATTCACACACATTGAGGATCCCAAGAGAAATTTGTTATGATCGGTTGCCTAAAGAAGAACCAATTGGCTTTGATTTTTTGTGTTCTGAAAATATGCTGGTTCAAGCTGAGATGAAACTACTGGAGCAATAAAACCTCACTTAAGGATGTTCTTGAAAGATGATAAAGAATAGAACTTGTTTTTAGTAGGCTAAACTTCAAGTTTTAAATCTTTGTTATCCACTTTGGAAGCAGAATTTTTCAGTAGTACCAATCTACAATGATGCATGGACAGTTAATTACTCTTTTGAAAACAATATGGAATTTTCTGTAATCAAGAAGGAAGAGTTGGTTACACGGAGGTTTAGGTGATGTGAGTGAAACACTGAGATTAGTTTTAGAATAGAACTGTTTCTTTCAAATCCGAATGTTTACCAGTTCTTGTAATAGCCATATGGACAAAAAAGACGTTCTGTGGACTGTTTTAGCAATTTTATTGAGTATTTGCTATAAACTAGGCATTATTCTACATCCAGGAATACAAATATCACATAAAACAGACAAAAATGCCTATCTTCATATAACCTTCATATGGTTGTGGAGAGAGATAAGTAGGGGACACCATCAATATTAGAATACATAATATATTAGATAATATTTAGTATTAAGGAGATAAGCAGTTGTTGGAAGTGGCTATAATGTTATGCAGGGTGATTAATTTAACAAAGACTAGAATGTGGTGAGAGAGTAAATAATACTCTTGTATGAGGAAAAATCATTCCAGCAAAAGGAAGCATGAGTACAAATTCTCCGAGGAAGAGTAATTTCTGATGTATTTCAGAAACATTGAGAAAGCCAGTGTGACTTAAGCAGAATGTAAGGCAAGGGGAATTAAGTAGGACATAAAATGAAAGAACAAAATGTTAGCCAAATCACTTTTATTTTGAAGGTCTCTGAAAGATATTTGATATTTTTCTCTGAGTCATGTGGGAAACTCAATAGAGGTTTTTTTGTTTTGTTTTTGTTGTTTTTTAGCGAAGGAGCAACCTGATACAAGTTAATTTTAACAGACTCACACTGGCTACTATGTGGAGAGAAGGGTGGAATGAGAGGTATAAATTGGCAATAATCCAGGTAAAGGATGGTGACATCATGGATCTTGGTGTGAAGGGTGTGAGAAGAAGTGGCCTGTTTTGAGATACAATTTGAAGGTAGAACCAAGAGATCATACTGAGAAATCTCTCACCCTCTTTACCTGTCCTCAAAGCAGTGGTTCTTTAATTCGATTACAGATAGCATTGCCACATGTTTCAGACAGTGTTTATCTATGGATTAACAACATGGACTTACTTTCAAGTAAGTTAAATTGGCCACATTTACTGTCAGATATACAATCTGCTAACAGCAAGGACAATGCTATGATATAGCACTGCTCTGCAGATGGATCAGTTTGTAACTTAGTTCTATCAAGAAAGGTATAATGTTATATCCATACTATGTCAGATATTTAATCTGGTTATGTATTTGCTTTCCTTGCTCACTATACTTCTCTATCACCTTCATCTGGATACTTACTGAATGCCTCATTGATGGTTACAATATACCAAACAAAATTGCTTTTGATCATAAAAGATTAATTTACATCAAACTGTGAAAGAGTGGCAGATGACCATGGGTCTCATCAACCAAAAGAAGGTGCTCTTAAAATAATTTGTTTTGGTCTCTTATTGAAGAATTTGTTCTCTTGTTTGTATCCTTTTGTATATGGTATGCTTCTTGACACCAAGTTTATTTCTTCTCAAATGTTGTACCTCTAGAACTTGATTCTTGATAGACAGATGACATAGTTCTGGGGAATGTCTACATTCCCAGATTAATCATTAATCCCAATAATTAATGTTTAATAAGTGGATTACATTCAGTGACTTGTAAATCTTACACTGACCTAATTTTCCTTTGAAAAATAGTGCTTATCAAAATATATATGCATTCTCCATATGCCTATTATTTTAAAATTTGATTTGTAGTAATAAGGACTTTCTAGAGATCTATGCAACAAGAGTAACTTATCTTCCTTTCTATAGATAGTGATTCTTGTCTACTTACTAAATCTGAGATTTGTTAAAAAAATAACACCATTAAACAAAAATAATTTCTGGAATATAAAAAAAATTTTCAAAACAAAATAACAAAAGTAATAGATTAAAATTGAAAATACAGGGCTTCCCTGGTGGCGCAGTGGTTGAGAGTCCCCCTGCCAATGCAGGGGACACAGGTTCATGTCCCGGTCTGGAAAGATCCCACATGCCGCAGACCGGCTGGGCCCGTAAGCCATGGCCACTGAGCCTGTGCGTCTGGAGCCTGTGCTCCACAATGGGAGAGGCCACAACAGTGAGAGGCCCGCGTACCGCAAAAAAAAAAAAAAAAAAAAAAAATTGAAAATACATAAAATAGTCACAAAGTATGATAATTGTAAAACATCTTACTTATTTAAATATGTTTATAAATATTTAAATACTTTAGTCCAGAGACGATGTTGTGCCCACATTTTGAAAAGAGAAAATATGTAGCCCTTGAAATTACTGATCCCTTAATTTAAATGTTTTCTTCAAAAGATAATAAAATATATCTTATAAAATCAATTTATCAGCACCTGGAAGAGAAAAGGTTACTCTGAAAGATAGGATTACAACTGAGTAATTATTAATTTGCTTAGTGACCTAGACAATAACAGGCAAGTTTTGCAATTTCCATTGTTGGAGGGAGTATTACTTGTCTGCCAGCAAGTTTGTCTTCTTGCCAGTCAACAGGGGAAATATTCTGGTCTATTTTATGGAGGTAATTTACCCCTGGAAATAGTTAATAACAGCAATGGCTTTGTGAAGTACAAGTCCTATCAAACTAATCTAAAACTTGATTAATCAAGGGGAAGAATAGATGCAATCTTTCTTGACAGGAGCAATGATTTTGGTGCTACTGTATGTGAAATATTTCTCAGTAAAACATGTACTTTAACAGAGCCTGACTTTCAGTTGAACACACAACTATTTGCTTGAACCTGTCTTTAAAAAAATTCACTACCTTTTTGGCAATAAGTGGATAATAATAAGAACAATAAATAAGTGTAGAGAGGGAGAAGAAGGATAATTCTTTATATGTAAACTGAATCCAATTTTAATGACTAACAATAATGTTATTATCAGTTATATTTGTGGCACTGTTGGTTAAGTTTTGTGAATAATATACACTGGTCTACACTGACCCACACATGTATGTTAATGATTTTTATAAGGAGGCTAAATTCATTCCTGTCTGGGAGCCAAAATTTGTAAACCAAAGTTTACCTAGCTCCTAAAATAATGCTAATTATTACATTCTGTTCTATCACATCCCAGTGTATCATTTTTTGTTTCCCTCTGCTAAAACAAAATAATGCTGCACTTTCTCAACATATTTATTGGTAGGGGTAGAAAAGTCCCATTCCAGCCCACTCTATTTACCTGTTGCCTAAGTGAAATGTATACATGATTATAGATGGCTTTGAGTTGCATGAAATAAATATATATTGGCTATATAAGCTTTCACTTTTATTTTAAATTTATTTCTTTTTATTTATTTATTTTTGGCTGCATTGGGTCTTTTTTGCTGCATGCAGGCTTTCTCTAGTTGCAGTGAGTGGGGGCTACTCTGCAGTGCATGGGCTTCTAATTGTGGTGGCTCCTCTTGATATGGAGCACAAGCTCTAGGTGCATGGACTGCAGTAGTTGTGGTGCACCTCAGTAGTTGTGGCTCGTGATCTCTAGAGTGCAGGCTCAGTAGTTGTGGTACACGGGCTTAGTTGTTCCGCAGCATGTGGAATCATCCTGGACTAGAGCTCAAACGTGTGTCCCTTCCATTTGTAGGCAGATTCTTATCCACTGCTCCACCGGGGAAGCCCAAGCTTGCACTCCTTAGGCCTCATTTCCTAAGCACATGGCTTGCTGCCTACTTCTATAGCAGAAATAAAACGTCAGTAGAAATGAGTCCACATCTGCAATTCTGATATCAAATAATTATATAGTCCATTTCAGAGCTGGAAGGGATTGTTAAGGTTATTTAGTTTAATTATCCTTTCTATGCTTGAATTTCCTCTATAGTATTGAATTAAACTTCTTCAATTCAATTCAATTAGAATTTTATTTATTGAGTACTTCCTCTTTACCTGACACTATGCTAGATTCTACATATACAAAGATATATTGTGAGCCTTCAGTGATCTCACAAGTTAATGAAAAGATAAGGAAATATATAAATGTGAATATAAAGTTATATAACCAAATAAAATTATTAAAAGTTTCCACAAGGTGTAATATGAGCATGGGGAAACAGCCTCCCTGTGGCTGAGGAATTCAAGGAAGACTTTCAAATAGGCAGTTAATCTTGGATTGGAAATAATAGAGAAGCAGGAGTCAGAGAAGAAAGAACAGAGGTGGAGAAATAACTGGTTTGATAGAGTGTATTATATATATGTAATGACAAGTAGCTCAATATACCTGGGCATAGCATTTGTCATAGCAAATCAAAATTATTTTTGCCCTGCCATCGCCCCCAATACACTTTAAGTTTTTGTAAAAGAAAATACAGATCTATCTTTCTAGTTTTAGTTCCCAGCAAAATGTCTGTCAAATTGAGGATTTTTTACAGAAATTTTGCCTAACATATTAATTGAGAACCATAATATTAATTATTATTAATTAATAATATATAATTATATAATTTATATAATTATATAATATATAAAAATATAAAATAAGTATATAAATATAATGTAAATACATATATATTCTATATATAATATATAAGTATAATTAATTATAATTAAAATTAATTATTATTAAAATTATAAATAACCAAAAGTATTCCAGCTAGTTATTTGTAGAGTTGAGATATAAATCTAAGTGACTGGCTCACAGTGATGTGTTGGACCTGGCCCAACCTCACCAGAGCCATTTATTAAATGTTTCAAAAATTTGAGAGCCAATTGTCAAATCATTGGTAATTGAAATAAGCCATGGTGAGAATATTTATACAACAAAAATTGGTAAACACTTTGTCAATGAGTTTTTTTTAAGGTGGAGAGCTGATTTACTGGCAAATCACTGTATCTAGATTAAATATATATATATATATATATATATATATATATATATATATATATATCCTATCTACTGACTTGCCCACTCCCTACTCTCACACATGCTCCTAAACAATTGTTGGAAACTCCCTTTAATCATTGATCTAGCTAGTTTTTGACCTTCACGTATTTATTTTTAGGTAGACCTAAGCACTTCTTCCCTTATCAGATAAGCTTGCTCACAGTACCACATTTTATCCCACTGATAATACCCAAAATTTGCTACACATAAGTCTTGTATATCCTTTTCACAATAGTAAATGTTTCCACATTTTTCTTTTCAATTCGCATTGCTGCTGTATTAGGTGATGTTCATAGCAATGAGGATGTGACTATTTCCTCTTTCCTCACTTTGTATCATCCTACCCTAAACTATTTTTAAGCTGTGTTGCTAGATTTATTTTCCTAAATCACTAATTTGTTCATGTTCCTCAATTAATTAAAATGTTCAATCAATAGCTTTCTACTCTACAAAATAAAGGACACATACTTCAATTTCCTAGTCAATCCCTTCACATTGTAGTTCCATTCTGGTTTCTTTTTAGGAATTAATATGATCAGATGTTCAAAATAGGATCAGGTACATGAAAAAGAATCAGTCAGAATCACTTCATGAAAATACACTTGATGAGAATCAATCTGAAGACATAGTAAAAGTAGGGTAACATATAAGAACAAAGATTGTGATAAAAGGAAAAAAATTACCATAAAATATATCCAACAGATCAGATTGATTCTAAAAATCTGGCAAATTATATCTTTTTTTTTTAATAGGAAAAGTAACATCTTTGTGTCTATAAGGCTACCCAACATAAAGACACAACAGTTGGCTGACAAAGAGAATATTGTTATTGATTTACTGAAGGGTGTTCTAGTAGAATGTTAAATGTTCCTTGTAAAAGCCATTATAATCTGTGGAACTGTATATGTTACTAAGCCTGCAGTAGTTTTGGAATTGACATTGGTGAGTATTATGTGCCACAAATACAAAAGTCTACATATACGTAAGTAATTTAAAGTGTGCATCACCCTTAAATTCTAAATTTAGTGGTCTCTATTTATTTGATATTTCATGGCACTAGAAGCCAGGTTCCTGGAAAATCATGCTCCAAATGCCCTTATTCTTCTCTGCTTTAATCTCTTATCTTTTATCCTCTGATATAACTGATACTCAGACTTAGTCTATAGAACTTATATATTTATATATTTCATATATATTAATGTTGTAAATAACACTGTAAATAATGTGATTGCTTTTTATTAATTATAATTAATTATAAATAAGTTAATTAATAATGCTGTGATCCTTTTTATTGTCTATGTGACTAGTAACACAGACTGCTCACTATCAGGAGTGGGATAAGCCTTGCAATCTGGACACTCGGGATACATGACAGATTCTCTCCCAACAAACTCCTTCACATAAATATTTTCTCTGTACCATCTACTCTCTTTTTTCATAATCTTTCTCACTTCTTTTCTTCTTACTCATTTCACTTAATCCACCTTGCTCTTTCTCCAAATGGCAAGTATAAATTCCCAACAGAAAGCCAACATAAGCCTAGTTCTTCCCAGTAGAATTTTCTGCAAGGATGGAACTAGTATGTAATCTGCACTCTGTACATGTGGTTACTAAACATTGACACTCAATGAAATAATTAAATTTTAAAATTTAATTAAATCTAATCAGTTTAAATTTAAATAGCCACTTGTGGCTAGTGGACTGTGCAGCTCTAAAAGTTTCATCTACTTGCAATAACTGCAATAACCTTCCATGAATATTTGTCTGTCATCTTCTAAAAGTCTTTGTCTATATTTTATCTTCTCAGCGAGACTTTTTCTGACTCCCCTATATAATGCTGCAACTATTTCCCACCTCACAACCTACACTCTCCATCTGCTCTCTCTTTTTTTTTTATTTTACTTTATAGAACCTATCACTTTGTGATATAGTATTTAAGTATACATTTATTACATTAATGTCTATTTAAGCCTTTGGGGAAAAACTTCACTGATATCATTTTGTTGTCCTTTCCCCATTGTTATTTTGTCCTGTTTTCTAAAATCAAATGTATTACTTTTAATTTTTCCATATAAACATTCATTCTAAAATTCTCAGGTTTATTAAATTATTATTACATCTAATATTCTCTTTAAAAATAAGCAACTGAACTGTTATGGGGCATTAGATATATGACTTTATGCATTTAAAACCTATAAATAATGACATTTACCATATGTAAATTAAAAATAAATGAACAGATTTCAAGAGTCCCAGCACAGAATGTTGAATGTGACAAATGAATCCATTTGTATTACATAATTACATTGAAGAGGGTGAGGAGAAGTATAACTTTGGACAATTGTTTGAATGGTAACTGTAAGACTAAGGGGAAAAGAAAACCATTCTCCTTGAAAAATGTGTTTCTTACAGGGATGCATCCATATAGGTTAAAAATTCTGAAATTATTTTGCATGTATACAGGGGTTGAACAAATATGTAAATAACAGCAGTAAATGGGAGCCAGATTTCTCACTATCAGAGTAGAAATGTACATCTAAGCAAACACAGAAGGCCATAATAAACTCCATGCAGCTAGATTAAAGTCAAAGATATATATATATATATATATATATATATATATATATATATATATATTCATAATAACCCTGCCTGAATATTTACATGATTTACTCTGTCATATGACATCAGATAGATATCTGTCATCATATATATATATATATATAGAAATACTAACAGATTTGCGTTATACCTGTGTTAGATAAATACATATATTTACTAGCTCTGTCATCTGAAATAGGGCCTAGGACCATTGACAACCCAGTAGCAATATATTTTTAGTTATTATTTTTAATTTATGTAACATTATATAATTACACTTAAGTTTTTCAAAATCCATGTGTAACTTTTATTTCAAATTATGACTTTGGAAATTATCGTTAAATTTCTATTTGTACATCTTTAAAGCAACTTAATCATATTTCTGTTATTCTGATTAATAACACAGTCATTAAATTGATTCATTTTTGTCTCTAGTGTAAACTATATTTAGAATTTAAATGAACTTCAGCAGAGAGTTGGGTATATGGACTAGATTCCAAATTATCAGGCACACATTTTGGAGAGATTTCTCTCAGTATATTCATAATAAAAGTTATTCTATAGAATTGAGTCTTGTTAAAGATTCTCATCATTCTATCTGTAGTGGAAGAAAAATCTAAATTGATAAGAATTTGTCTTCTACAATTAAACTTTGTAATTAATTTTAAACAAACAAGATACCATTTTACTCCATATACATATGTGCTTAAACTAAACATAATAACTAAGAATAACATAATAAAGAATGCTATATAAAACTATCCCTATTATATTGCATTGAATACTCCACAAGATGTGTCTGTGTGGAACCTGTGAGTATGACTTTATTTGGAAAAAGTGTCATTACAGATATAGTTTAGTTAAGATTTTGAGATGTGATTATCCTAGATAAGGTGGACCCCGAATCCAATAACAAATGTCCTTAAGAGAAGGGGAGAATACATAAATGCCAGAGCTATGTGAAAATGGAAGAAGATTAGAAGTATGTTGTCACCAAGCAAGGTACAGCTGGAGTTACCGGAAGCTGAAAGAGGCAGGGAAGTATCCTCCTCCAAAGACTTCAGAGGGAGCTCAACCTTATCAACCCTTTGCTTTGAAACCACTAGCTTCCAGAACTGTGAGAGAGCACATTTCTATGTTTTAAACCACCAAGTTTTTGACAGTTTGTTATGGTAGTCAAAGGAAAATAATACATTCACAGTCATCTTCAATAGAAAATTACTGAAAACTTTAAGAGGTATAGGTCGAGAATTGCCTTTGATTTTTACCATGGCTTCTTTTACTTTCCCTTGATCTGCCCTTTTCCCTTGATCTGTCCATTGAACTGTGTTTGTGGGCTGAACAAGTCAGTACTGGACTGGTCACTGACTTTTATTAAAGATAATTCTTTTTAAAAAGAAGAAAGAAAATTTCTCCTTTTGTCTACTGTGAAGTACACATTTCAGACTTTATTGATTAAATATGCAGGTAATTTACTTTCTTCCAATGAAATCAGCACTATATATTTCCAGTTCTTTTTTACATGAGATGTTAATTTTCCTCTGTAAGACCTTGTGGCTTTCTCCTCTTGTCTAATCTCAGGTTTCTCCGCATTCTATTTCACATTGAAGATGCAGAAGTTCAATTTTCTCGGTACTAATTCTATCCAAAGAAAATCATTTTCAAACTCTAATCCACTATA
>NW_006787679.1:4255876-4329404 GCF_000442215.2 Lipotes vexillifer
TTTTATATATATATATATATATATATATATATATATATATATATATGCATATATATACACATATATAAATTACTTATATATAAATACACATTTACATAAAAAAGTTTTAGTTTTGACATTTTTCAGCACAAGTAACTTATATGTATGTTTATGAAAAAATGTACAAAAAGAGTCATATAAATTTTACTTGAACCATAAAAGGAAACGAAATTGAGTTATTTGTAGTGAGGTGGATGGACCTAGAATCTGTCATACAGAGTGAAGTAAGTCAGAAAGAGAAAAACAAATACCGTGTGCTAACACATATATATGACTATGAAAGAAAGAAAAAAAACTGGTCATGAAGAACCTAGGGGCAAGATGGGAATAAAGTCACAGACCTACTAGAGAATGGACTTGAGGATATGGAGAGGGGAAGGGTAAGCTGGGACAAAGTGAGAGAGTGGCATGGACATATATATGCTACCAAACATAAAATAGATAGCTAGTGGGAAGCAGCAGCACAGTACAGAGAGATCAGCTTGGTGCTTTGTGACCACCTAGATGGGTGGGATAAGGAGTTTGGGAGGGAGGGAGACTCAAGAGGGAAGAGATATGGGGACATATGTATATGTATAACTGATTCACTTTGTTATAAAGCAGAAACTAACACACCATTGTAAAGCAATTATACTCCAATAAAGATTTTTTAAAAAAAGAATAATAACATTAATTTTAATTTTGATGTGGTATATATTTATTCTCAATTAAACAGCATGATACCTAGCTGATAATTTTGGTAAATACTGAGTCTTATCTATTCAAAATTTACTTTTAAATCTCGTTTTATTTAAAAGTAATTTGGAGAGGACTTAATTTCATATATATAAGTTGTAGTTAAAGCATTTTCTAATGAACAGATCTATAATAAGATAGTGATGAGGAAGAAGGGAAGAGAAATGGGGACAAGAAAAGGAAAAATGATAGGTGACAAATTGTGAACATAGATCATATTGAGAAGCTTGTAGAGTTAGAGAACAGACACTCTTAATCAATATCTATAAGCTAATAATTAAATCTAATATTCTTTTAAAATCTTTCCTAGTATGTAGCATTTCTATGGTATTATTTTGTTCTTGTAATATATTACTTTGCTATTACTTTTATTTTATTTTTATTTTTATTTTTTTAACATCTTTATTGGTATAAAATTGCTATACAATGGTGTGTTAGTTTCTGCTTTATAACAAAGTGAATCAGTTATACATATACATATGTTCCCATATCTCTTCCCTCTTTGTCTCCCTCCCTCCCACCCTCCCTATCCCACCCCTCCAGGCAGCCACAAAGAACCGAGCCGGTATCCCTGTGCCATGGGGCTGCTTCCCACTGGCTATCTACCTTATGTTTGTTAGTATATATAGGTCCATGTCTCTCTCTCGCCGTATCACACCTCACCCTTCCCCCTCCCCATATCCTCAAGTCTGTTCTCCAGTAGGTCTGTATCTTTATTCCTGTTTTACCCCTAGGTTCTTCATAACTTTTATTTTTCCTTAAATTCCATATATATGTGTTAGCATATGGTATTTGTCCTTCTCTTTCTGACTTACTTCACTCTGTATGACAGACTCTAGGTCTATCCACCTCATTACAAATAGCTCAATTTCGTTTCTTTTTATGGCTGAGTAATATTCCATTGTATATATGTGCCACATGTTCTTTATCCATTCATCTGACGATGGGTACTTAGGTTGTTTCCATCTCCAGGCTATTGTAAATAGAGCTGCAATGAACATTTTGGTACATGACTCTTTTTGAATTTTGGTTTCCTCAGGGCATATGCCCACTAGTGGGATTGCTGGGTCAAATGGTAGTTCTATTTGTAGTATTTTAAGGAACCTCCATACGGTTCTCCATAGTGGCTGAACCAATTCACATTCCCACCAGCAGTGCAAGTGTCCCCTTTTCTCCACACCCTCTCCAGCATTTATTGTTTCTATATTTTTTGATGATGGCCATTCTGACTGGTGTGAGATGATATCTCATTGTAGTTTTGATTTGCATTTCTCTAATGATTAATGATGTTGCACATTCTTTCATGTGTTTGTTGGCAGTCTGTATATCTTCTTTGAAGAAATGTCTATTTAGGTCTTCTGCCCATTTTTGGATTGGGTTGTTTATTTTTTGTTATTGAGCTGCATGAGCTGCCTGTAAATTTTGGAGATTAATCCTTTGTCAGTTGATTCATTTGTAAATATTTTCTCCTATTCTGAGGGTTGTCTTTTGGTCTTGTTTATGGTTTCCTTTGCTGTGCAAAAGCTTTGAAGTTTCATTAGGTCCCATTTGTTTATTTTTGTTTTTATCTCCATTACTCTAGGAGATGGGTCAAGAAGGATCTTGCTGTGATTTATGTCATAGAGTGTTCTGCCTATGTTTTCCTCTAAGAGTTTGATAGTTTCTGGCCTTACATTTAGGTCTTTAATCCACTTTGAGCTTATTTTTTTGTATGATGTTAGGGAATGATCTAATCTCATACTTTTACAGGTACCTGTCCAGTTTGCCCAGCACCACTTATTGAAGAGGCTGTCCTTTCTCCACTGTACATTCCTGCCACCTTTATCAAAGATAAGGTGTCCATATGTGTGTGGGTTTATCTCTGGGCTTTCTATCCTATTCCATTGGTCTATCTTTCTGTTTTTGTGCCAGTACCATACTGTCTTGATTACTGTAGCTTTGTAGTATAGTCTGAAGTCAGAGAGCCTGATACCTCCAGATTCGTTTTTCGTTCTCAAGATTGCTTTCGCTCTTCGGGGTCTTTTGTGTTTCCATACAAATTGTGAAATTTTTTGTTCTAGTTCTGTGAAAAACGCCAGCGGTAGTTTGATAGGGATTGCACTGAATCGATAGATTGCTTTGGGTAATAGAGTAATTTTCACAATGTTGATTCTTCCAATCCAAGAACAAGGTATATCTCTCCATCTATTTGTATCATCTTTAATTTCTTTCATCAGTGTATTATAATTTTCTGCATATAGGTCTTTTGTCTCCTTAGGTAGGTTTATTCCTAGATATTTTATTCTTTTTGTTGCAATGGTAAATGGGAGTGTTTTCTTGATTTCACTTTCAGATTTTTTATCACTAGTATATAGGAATGCCAGAGATTTCTGTGCATTAATTTTGTATCCTGCTACTTTACCAGATTCATTGATTAGCTCTAGTAGTTTTCTGGTAGCATCTTTAGAACCCTCTATGTATAGTATCATGTCATCTGCAAATAGTGACAGCTTTACTTCTTCTTTTCCTATTTGGATTCCTTTTATTTCCTTTTCTTCTCTGATTGCTGTGGCTAAAACTTCCAAAACTATGTTGAATAAGAGTGGTGAGAGTGGGCAACCTTGTCTTGTTCCTGACCTTAGTGGAAATGCTTTCAGTTTTTCGCCATTGAGGATGATGTTGGCTGTGGGCTTGTCATATACGGCCTTTATTATATTGAGGAAAGTTCCCTCTACACCTACTTTCTGCAGGGTTTTTATCATAAATGGGTGTTGAATTTTGTCAAAAGCTTTCTCTGCATCTATTGAGATGATCATATGGTTTTTCTCCTTCAATTTGTTAATATGGTTAATCACATTGATAGATTTGCGTATATTGAAGAATCCTTGCATTCCTGGAATAAACCCCACTTGATCATGGTGTATGATCCTTTTAATGTGCTGTTGGATTCTGTTTGCTAGTATTTTGTTGAGGATTTTTGCATCTATGTTCATCAGTGATATTGGCCTGTAGTTTTCTTTCTTTGTGACATCCTTGTCTGGTTTTGGTATCAAGGTGATGGTGGCCTCGTAGAATGAGTTTGGGAGTGTTCCTCCCTCTGCTATATTTTGGAAGAGTTTGAGAAGGATAGGTGTTAGCTCTTCTCTAAATGTTTGATAGAATTCGCCTGTGAAGCCATCTGGTCCTGGGCTTTTGTTTGTTGGAAGATTTTTAATCACAGTTTCAATTTCAGTGCTTGTGATTGGTCTGTTCATATTTTCTATTTCTTCCTGATTCAGTCTTGGCAGTTTGTGCATTTCTAAGAATTTGTCCATTTCTTCCAGATTGTCCATTTTATTGGCATAGAGTTGCTTGTAGTAATCCCTCATGATTTTTTTTATTTCTGCAGTGTCAGTTGTTACTTCTCCTTTTTCATTTCTAATTCTATTGATTTGAGTCTTCTCCCTTTTTTTCTTGATGAGTCTGGCTAATGGTTTATCTATTTTGTTTATCTTCTCAAAGAACCAGCTTTTAGTTTTATTGATCTTTGCTATTGTTTCCTTCATTTCTTTTTCATTTATTTCTGATCTGATTTTTATGATTTCTTTCCTTCTGCTAACTCTGGGGTTTTTTTGTTCTTCTTTCTCTAATTGCTTGAGGTGCAAGGTTAGGTTGTTTATTCGAGATGTTTCCTGCTTCTTAAGGTGGGCTTGTATTGCTATAAACTTCCCTCTTAGAACTGCTTTTGCTGCATCCCATAGGTTTTGGGTCGTTGTATCTCCATTGTCATTTGTTTCTAGGTATTTTTTAATTTCCTCTTTGATTTCTTCAGTGATCACTTCGTTATTAAGTAGTGTATTGTTTAGCCTCCATGTGTTTGTATTTTTTACAGCTCTTTTCCTATAATTGATATCTAGTCTCATGGCGTTGTGGTCGGAAAAGATACTTGATACAATTTCAATTTTCTTAAATTTACCAAGGCTTGATTTGTGACCCAAGATATGATCTATCCTGGAGAATGTTCCATGAGCACTTGAGAAAAATGTGTATTCTGTTGTTTTTGGATGGAGTGTCCTATAAATATCAATTAAGTCCATCCTGTTTAATGTATCATTTAAAGCTTGTGTTTCCTTATTTATTTTCATTTTGGATGATCTGTCCATTGGTGAAAGTGGGGTGTTGAAGTCCCCTACTATGAATGTGTTACTGTCGATTTCCCCTTTTATGGCTGCTAGTTTTTGCCTTATGTATTGAGGTGCTCCTATGTTGGGTGCATAAATATTTACAATTGTTATATCTTCTTCTTGGATCGATCCCTTAATCATTATGTAGTGTCCTTCTTTGTCTCTTCTGATAGTCCTTATTTTAAAGTCTATTTTGTCTGATATGAGAATTGCTACTCCAGCTTTCTTTTGGTTTCCATTTGCATGGAATATCTTTTTCCATCCCCTTACTTTCAGTCTGTATGTGTCTCTAGGTCTGAAGTGGGTCTCTTGTAGACAGCATATATATGGGTCTTGTTTTTGTATCCATTCAGCCAATCTGTGTCTTTTGGTGGGAGCATTTAGTCCATTTACATTTAAGGTAATTATCGATATGTATGTTCCTATTCCCATTTTCTAAATTGTTTTGGGTTCGTTATTATAGGACTTTTCCTTCTCTTGTGTTTTTGTCTAGAGCAGTTCCTTTAGCATTTGTTGTAAAGCTGGTTTGGTGGTGCTGAACTCTCTCAGCTTTTGCTTGTCTGTAAAGGTTTTAATTTCTCCATCAAATCTGAATGAGATCCTTGCTGGGTAGAGTAATCTTGGTTGCAGGTTTTTCTCCTTCATCACTTTCAGTATGTCCTGCCACTCCCTTCTGGCTTGTAGAGTTTCTGCTGAGAGATCAGCTGTTAACCTTATGGGGATTCCCTTGTGTGTTATTTGTTGTTTTTCCCTTGCTGCTTTTAATATGCTTTCTTTGTATTTAGTTTTTGACAGTTTGATTAATATGTGTCTTGGCGTATTTCTCCTTGAATTTATCCTGTATGGGACTCTCTGTGCTTCCTGGACTTGATTAACGATTTCCTTTCCCATATTAGGGAAGTTTTCAACTATAATCTCTTCAAATATTTTCTCAGTCCCTTTCTTTTTCTCTTCTTCTTCTGGAACCCCTATAATTCGAATGTTGGTGCGTTTAATGTTGTCCCAGAGGTCTCTGAGACTGTCCTCAGTTCTTTTCATTCTTTTTTCTTTATTCTGCTCTGCAGTAGTTATTTCCACTATTTTATCTTCCAGGTCACTTATCCGTTCTTCTGCCTCATTTATTCTGCTATTGATCCCATCTAGAGTATTTTTCATTTCATTTATTGTGTTGTTCATCATTGTCTGTTTCATCTTTATTTCTTCTAGGTCCTTGTTAACTGCTTCTTGCATTTTGTCCATTCTATTTCCAAGATTTTGGATCATCTTTACTATCATTATTCTGAACTCTTTTTCAGGTAGACTGCCTATTTCCTCTTCATTTGTTAGGTCTGGTGGGTTTTTATCTTGCTCCTTCATCTGCTGTGTGTTTTTCTGTCTTCTCATTTTGCTTATCTTACTGTGATTGGGTTCACCTTTTTGCAGGCTGCAAGTTCGTAGCTCCCGTTGTTTTTGATGTCTGTCTCCAGTGGCTAAGGTTGGTTCAGTGGGTTGTGTAGGCTTCCTGGTGGGGGAAACTAGTGTCTGTGTTGTGGTTCATGAGTCTAGATCTTGTCTCTCTAGTGGGCAGGTCCACGTCTGGTAGTGTGTTTTGGGGTGTCTGTGGACTTATTATGATTTTACGCAGCCTCTCTTCTAGTGGGTGGGGCTGTGTTCCTGTCTTGCTATTTGGTTGGCATAGGTTGTCCAGCAGTGTAGCTTGCTGGTCGTTGAGTGAAGGTGGGTGCTGGTGTTGAGATGGAGATCTCTGGGAGATTTTTGCCATTTGATATTATGTGGGGCTGGGAGGTCTCTTGTTGACCAGTGTCCTGAAGTTGGCTCTCCCACCTCAGAGGCAGAGTCCTGACTCCTGCTTGGAGCAGCAAGAGCCTTTCATCCACTCGGCTCAGAATAAAAGGGAAAGTAAGTAGAGAGAATTAGTAGAATTAGGAAGAAAAAAGAAAAAAAGAAAGAAGGAAAGAAAGAAAGAAAGAAAGAAAGAAAGAAAGAAAGAAAGAAAGAAAGAAAGAAAGAAAGGGAAGGAAGGAGGGAAGGAAGAAAGAAAGAAAGAAAGAAGAAAAGAAGGAAAGAAAGGAGGGAGGGAGGGAGGGAGGGAGGAAGGAAGGAAGGAAGGAAGGAAGGAAGGAAGGAGGGAATGAAGGAAAAAATACAGAAAGAAGAAGATGCAGTAAAATAAAATAAAGTATAATAAAGTTATTGAATTAAAAAATAATTATTTAGAGAAAAAAAAAAGGACAGATAGAAGGCTAGGACAAATGGTGTAAGCAAAGCTATACAGACAAAATCTTACATAGAAGCATACACCTACACCCTCAAAAAAGAGGTAAAGGGGAAAAAATTATAAAACTTGCTCTCCATGTTCACCTCCTCAATTTGGGATGATTCATTGTCTAAAGGAGGGAAGGAAGGTAAGAAAGATAGAAAGAAGATAAAGTATAATACAGTTATTTAAATTAAAATTAATTATTAAGAAAAAAAAATTTAAAAAATGGACGGATAGAACGCTAGGACCAATGGTGGAAGCAAAGCTATACAGACAAGATCTCACACAGAAGCATACACATACACATTCACAAAAAGAGGAAAAGGGGAAAAAATCATAGATCTTGCTCTAGAAGTCCACTTCCTCAATTTGGGATGATTCGCTGTCTATTCATGTATTCCACAGATGCTGGGTACATCAAGTTGATTGTGTAGCTTTAATCCGCTGTTTCTGAGGCTGCTGTGAGAGATTTCCCTTTCTCTTCTTTGTTCTCACAGCTCACAGGGGCTCAGCTTTCGATTTGGCCCTGCCTCTGCGTGTAGGTCGCTGGAGGGCGTCTGTTTTTTGCTCAGACAGGACGGGGTTAAAGGAGCCGCTGACTCGGGGGCTCTGGTGCACTCAGGCCGGGGGCAGGGAGGGGCACGGAGTGCGGGGCGGGCCTGCAGCGGCAGAGGTCTGCGTGATGTTGCACCAGCCTGAGGCCCGCCATGTGTTCTCCCTGGGAAGTTGTCCCTAGATCCCTGGAACCTCACAGTGGCGGGCTGCACAGGCTCCCCGGAAGAGGTGTGTGGATAGTGACCTGTGCTCACACACAGGCCCCTTGGTGGCGTCAGCTGCAGCCTTAGCATCTCCCACCTGTCTCTGGTGTCCGAGCTTTTAGCCGCAACTCGCGCCCATCTCTGGGGTCCGTGCTTTTAGCCGCGGCTTGTGCCCATCTCTGAGGTTCGTACCTTTAGCCGCGGCTCGCACCCATCTCTGGGGTCCTCGCTTTTAGCCGCAAATCACGCCCGTCTCTGAGGTCCGTGCTTTTAGCCACGGCTCGCCCCCGTTTAGTGCAGTTCCTTTAAGCAACGCTCTTAAACCCCTCTCCTCGTGCACCAGGAAACAAAGAGGGAAAAAAAGTCTCTTGCCTCCTCAGCAGGTGCAGACTTTTCCCCGGGCTACCTCCCGTCTAGCCGTGGCGCACTAACCCCTTCGGGCTATGTTCAAGCCGCCAACCCCAGTCCTCTCCCTGAGCTCCGACCGAAACCCGAGCCTCGGCTCGCAGCCCTGCCCGCCCCGGCAGGTGAGCACGCAAGCCTCTCGGGCTGGTGAGTGCCGGTCGGCACCGATCCTCTGTGCTGGAATTTCTCCACTTTGCTCTCCACAACCCTGTTCCTGTGCTCTCCTCTGTGGCTCCAAAGCACTCCTCCTCCACCACCCGCAGTCTCTGCCCATGAAGGGGCTTCCTAGTGTGTGGAGACCTTTCCTCCTTCACAGCTCCCTCCCACTGGTGCAGGTGCCGTCCCTATTCTTTTGTCTCTGTTTTTAATTATTTTTTTTTTCCTTTTGCCCTACCCAGGTACGTGGGGAGTTTCTTGCCTTTTGGGAGGTCTGAGGTCTCCTGCCAGCATTCAGTAGGTGTTCTGTAGGAGTTGTTCCACATGTAGATGTATTTCTGGTGTATCTGTGGGGAGGAAGGTGATCTCCGCGTCTTACTCCTCCGCCATCTTTCCCCCTTCCTCTCTGCTATTACTTTTAGATAGGTTCTTAGTTCCTGATTTTCCTTCAATAAATTTTGTAAACTCTTCATGAGCAGAGACTTTTCCTTTCACTTTATGAATTCTATAAGTACTTCTATTTTGTTATGCTAATGAAACTGTCACTCAATAAAGATGTGAACTGAAAATCATTGTATATTTTCCCTAATCTTAATTTTCCAATTTTTTTTTAATTCCCAATTTCCATAATTCATAAACACATCATCTATACTTTGATATAATTTGAAATATGGTTATTTTGAGATATGAAGTTTTAGACATGTATTTGATCCTTTTTAGCTTCAATGAATTAATGGCATTGATTCATCTAAATAGAACTTTTAATGTCACTGTACTTTTCCTGCTAAATAGAATACATACATTTTTCATATATTAACTTATTGGCATAGATTTAACTGTTTTTTCCTATTCTCTATTTATATGAATATATATGTGTATGTGAGTTTATAATTTTTCTTGTTTGATTTTCCATATTTCAATGTAAATGGGAAATATGTTGGAAAAAATTCACAACACCTGAATTATAGGAAAGCCCAAGTACTTGTTCACTAATATGGCACAAAGGGTGCCATACTCTTTGTGCCATTTTAGTAGATGGCATTAACCTAGTCTATCACAACCTCACATTTAACCTCATTTTTCCTCCGTTTCTCATTTAAAAAAACGGACTTTTACTGAATAATCTCTAAATTTGTATTACTTATGATTTAACCATATGGATTTTTAAAGCGATGTTGTTGAAAAGAAAGTTCAAGAAACAGAAAAGATATTAAAAGAATAGTTTCAAGGACAACGAAATTCTTCCATATATAGTACTTTTATATCATAAGTATTTGCCTATTGTGTTGATAATATGGAAATTTTATTGAACTATAAATACTAAAATGAAATAGTTCCTCTTTTGAAGTCCTTTCATAGAATTTAAGGTGAATATACAATAGTAATGTGAAAAGATGTATATTTCCTATCAGCTTTCCAAATTATGTGCTATTTTCCAAAATATAATTTGAGTTTATAGCGATATAAGTTAAATAACTAGACACAAAATACATGAATATGTATATGGATTGTTAGAAAATGATGTCTTATATTCCTGCACATCTTGAGAGTGAGGCAGTATTGCCCATTGTACTGGACTATCTTTTTTAAGTTGCCTATATGGTAAAAAGGCCTGGAATGGGTATGTGTGTGTGTGTGTATAATATATATATATATATATATATTTATATAATGTGTATATATATATATATATATATATATATATATATATATAGTTTTTTTTTTTGCCTTGAGGCAAAAGGAAGGATTACTATAGCCTTGGAATATAGAGGTAATATCTCCCTGTGAAGAAAGGGCAGACATGTTTACTCTCCAGTATAATAAATGTAATTTTTCCATCCAAAAGCAAAGAACAAACATGCTAAATGATAGGTGCTCCCTAAGTTCAGAGTTCTTCTCCTTTAATGCAACCCTCTACAGGTATAGGTATCTATCTGGGCCTATATTTCATTGCACCCATGGGATTTGTTTGGAAATCACATGTTGATTCTCATATTGTTTACTGTGTTCTACTATAGTCCTTTGTCTTTGACCCAGAAGTTGTTGGGCTTTACAAGCATCTATGAAGTTGTGGCAGTCTCACTTGTTAACTGACAAGTAGAGTAAAGTCTCAGACCCTTGACATTTCTTGACAGTTTTGGTGTGAAGTATAGGATACTCTCAGAGACATGACTCTTTTGAAGAAGAATAATGAAGATCTGTTGGGTAATTTATAAGACTTGGGGTCCCTCCAAATCAGTAGTGAGCATGTAGAACAATTTTATGGACAATTAGAGATAAGTGGTCCAGTATTTTGCTGACTTTTATTGAGGCAATGACTACTAATTGAGTACTGGGAAATGGTTCAAAAGTCAGTCTTCTGAATGGTGTACTTGTTCTGAATATTGTACTTGCTTCTAACTCTCCTCTCAGTAGGGGCACTTCCTTGCCATCTGGCTTTCAGCTTAAGTGAATAACTAGTACTAAGATTGTAATAACTAGTACTAAGATTCATCCTGGATGGACACAATTTTCTGGCTTACTCTCCTCCCTCCATCAGCTGACAAAACTTACAGAGATGCGCTACCTAAACAAATGAAAAGAGTAAAATCATGACCACTATGGGTTGAAATTCAGAATACTTTTAAAATTTAGAGTCATTGAGAGATGAAGAAATGGGTTACATAATACTTTCAAAGGAAGGACAGTAATAACTGGGATGTTGCACAGCTCAGACCCTTCTATAATCTACCTTAACAGTTTTAGATTTGTTTGGATAAAACAGCAAAATGCCTTAGAGTTATTTGCATTGAGTACAGGCTACTATAAGGCATATTTGGCACTCCTGAGGCAATTTCTCTGAGACAAGCAAACCCCCATGTGAAACCACAGATAAGGTATTAAATAGTATTTTGGATTTTATTGTCCCCGGTTGGGTTGAAAATACCAATGAAGTGAACTCTCTGAGGAATAAAAAACCGACTCAAATAAATCTAGATGGATTCTTGAAATCAACCCATCTGACATGAAAGACACCCCTAACTCTTATATAAAAAATGGCCAGAAATGTGAGAGATACTATTATGACAATGGGACAGAAAACAATCTGGATAAAGATAAAACTTTTTTTTTTTTTAAAGACACTACTGTGTGAGTCAAGACCTAGTAAACCAAAATGCAAACTGTGTAGTTACAACAGAAAAGCAAAGCGATGTGTCTATGATTAATCAGTCAAGGGATCCTCAAAGATGAAATTAATGGTGTCATTAATATTGACCTTACAGTCAATAAAGAACTTTGCATGGAACAAAAATATTGAAAGTTTGGTTGAACAGCAAGCAACCATGTGTTGCTTGAAACTAAAAATTCATCTTCCTTGCTCACTGCCTTGGAGTCATCCTTTCCCTTCATGTATCTTTATTCTTCCCTCCCTTTTTATTTTGTCTTTAGCCACTTTAAACTGACAGATGATTATAGGTGGGGTTGAGTGATTGATAACCATACACAAAAGGGGAAATTTGAGTACAGGAGAGAATCAAATTGTTATGGTTTTCTCATATATAGGAATAAAAGTTACATCCTACCTTGTCCTATGAAGAGAAGAGTTGTGTGAACTCAATAATGAGTTTTGAGGAACTTTTACAGCAGGGAAAGGAAGATGAGTTGTGTGTGTGTGCATGTGTATGTGGTGGACTCTCTGAAGCAACACAATGTATGTTGTTGTTGCTTCTATCTCTGAATACATAGTAAGAATTGATGTGTCATATGCTTATCTTGTGTTATAGGCTCCTTCTTCCCCATCCCATAAGTGTCAGAGGAAATTCTGATTGAGAAAGTTTGCATATACAGAAATGCTTCTACATTTGGCACTCCACTATGCTAATGATGCTTTTTGAGTTTCTGTTATTGATATTTTGATAGCAACTGGAGACAACATCAAACAGCAATCATTCTTTGGGGTTTTGGATGTGTTGCCTACCTGACAGGTTCAGTTATGGATGGCTACCAGGTATGCAATTTTTAAAAAAAACATCTCTTGTCTTGCTACAGGAATCTTGTTGGAATTAAATATCTGATCCAAGGAATGCATTTGACTTCTCGTCTAAAATACCCATTTTGTGGTGTCATCTTGGACTCAAGAACTAACATGATGAATAGTATTCAACAAAGTTCTCACTAGTGTAAAAGATATAGTAAAGAATGAAACCAGACAGGCCCCAGTATAAAAGTGGTTACACATAAAACAGTAGTAACTATCTCTTTCATGAAAATTTTATCTGCCACTCCACCATGTGAAGCAGAACTGCTGGCTCACTGCAGATCTCCATTTACAGAGTTTCACCTCAGTTCCTAGGATGGGTTCACTGATAGCCAAATCTAAATTCAATGGAGTTCACTTGCTACTACAGTTGTTCAACTTGGGTAGTTCTGCTTTTTGTCTATTATAAATAATGCTTCTATGAAAATTCAGTATGAATTTTTGTGTGAGCATGTTTTCTTTTCTCTTTAGTACATACCTAGGATTAGGATATGGCAACTATGTTTAAACTTTTTGAGAAACACTCAAACTGTTTTAAAAATAGCCATGCAATTTTTACCTTACTAACAGCAAGGTATATGAGGGTTCCAATTTTTCTACTTTCTCTCTAATATTTATCTTTCTTTTCTTTCATTTAAATTAAAAATGTATAGCCATTCCAGTGTGTGTAATGACATATCTCACTGTGGTTTTGATTTTCATTTCCCTGA
Source organism: Lipotes vexillifer (assembly GCF_000442215.2). Taxonomy (NCBI): domain Eukaryota; kingdom Metazoa; phylum Chordata; class Mammalia; order Artiodactyla; family Lipotidae; genus Lipotes; species Lipotes vexillifer. The sequence continues at coordinate 4,269,100 of NW_006787679.1, forward strand.
TGACTAATCATGTTGAGAATGTTTTCATGGGCTTATGGGCCATTTGTATGTCTTTGGAGAATTGTCATTGCCCATTTAAATTTATTTTCTTTTTATTATTGATAGCAAGAGTTATTTATGTATAAGAAATACAAGTCTATTATCAAATATCTGATTTGCAAATATCTGGGTTGTCTTTTCACTTTCCTGATGGTATCTTTTTGAAGCACAAAACTTTTAAATTTTGATAAAGTTTATCTTATTTTTTGTTGCTGGTACTTTTGGATTATATTTACAAAGACTCTGTCTAAACCAAAGTCATATATGTTTACTTCCAAGTTTTTGTTTAAGAGCTTTATAATTCTACCTCTAACATTCACACCTTTGATCATTTTGAGGTAATTTTCTGTGTATGGTTTGAGGAAGGGCAACAATTTCATTATTTTGCATATGAATAGCCAATTGTCCTAGCACTATCCTTTCCCCATTAAACCTTTTTGGTATACTTTTTAAAATATATATTTATTTATTTATGTTTATTCTATTTATTTTTGGCTGTGTTTGGTCTTTGTTGCTGCCCATGGGGGCTACTCACCGTTGTGGTGCACAGGCTTCTCGTTGCAGTGGCTTCTCTTGTTGCAGAGCACGGGCTCTAGGTGCGTGGGCTTCAGTAGTTGCAGCACGGAAGCTCAGTAGTTGTGGTGCATGGATTTAGTTGCTCTGCGGCATGTGGGATCTTCCTGGACTAGGGCTGAAACCCGTGTCCCCTGCATTGGCAGGAGGATTCTTAACCACTGCACCACCAGGGAATCCCTGGTATACTTTTCAAAGCTGCCAGCATCTTGATTATTGTAGCTTTGTAACAAATTTTGAATAGAAAAGGTAAGCTCTCCAATATTTTTCTTTTTCAAAATTATTTTGAAACAATTTTCTATATTAATTTTAGGATAGCTTTCAATATTCATATTCATTTCAGGATAACTTTGTCAATTACTGCAAAAAAAAAAATGCTGCACTTTGATAGGGAGTATGTAGATCAATTTGGAGGGTATTTCCATCTCAGTAACATTTCTTTCAATTTCTTTCTAAGAACTTTATAATTCTACTTTTAACATTTACATCTTTGATCATTTTGAGTTAATTTTTGTGTATGGTTTTAAAAAAGGGGAACATTTTCATTCTATATTAATTATTTTCAGGGTTAACGGACTTATTAACATCAAATTAGGTATTGTATAATTTCTTTCAATAATGTTTTGTAGTCTTAAGTGTACATATCTTACCCTTTTTGGTTAAATTTGTTCCTAAACATTTTATATTTTTTAATGGTTTTGTAAATGGAATTATTTCCTTAATTTAGTTTTCAGTTTTTTTATTGCTAATGTATACAAATAAAATTTATTTTTGTAGTTAGATAGTGTATCCTGTAATCTTGCTGAGGTTATTTATTAGATCTAAATATTTTTTAGTGGATTCCTTAGGATTTTCCATATACAAGATTATGTCATGTACAAATTGTTTTACTTCTTCATTTTCATTTGGGTGCTGTTTATTTATACTTGTTGATTAATTTCCCCTAGCTAGAACATTTATTATAATGTTAAATAGTAATGGTGAGAGAGGCATACTTTTCTTGTTCCTAATGATAGGGGGAAACATTCTTTCTTTCATCATTAAGTATGATGTTAGCTGTGGGTTTTTAATAGATACCCTTTATCAGGATGAAGAAGTTTTCTTTTATTCCTAGTTTGATGAGTGTTTATCATGAAGGGTGTCAGACTATGCCACAGTTGTTTGCTTTGACTATTGAGATCATATGGTGTTTGTCCTTTACTCTATTGATACAGTATATTAAGTTATTTTTGGATAGTTGAACGTGCCTTATTTTATTGGGATAATTCTCAATTGGTTATGGTGTATAATTCTTTTCATTGCAGACACTGAAGATTCAGTCTCCTAGTTTTGTTTTGTTTTGTTTTTTTAAAGGATTTTACATCTATATTTATAACATATATTTGTTTGTAGTTTTCTTTTGATGCCTTTGTCTGGTGTTGGTATCAGGATCATACTGGTCTCATAAACTAAGTTTGGAAATCTTTCTTCCTATTCTACTTTATGGAAGAGTCTGAAGGATTGGTGTTCATTCTTCTTTAAAACTTTGGTAGAATTATCCAGTGAAGTCTTAGGGGTCTAGAGTTTTCTTTATGGGAAGGTTTAAAATAACTAGTTCAATTTATTTACTTGTTATATGTCTATTCCAATTTTACATTTCTTCTTGAGTCAGTTTCAAGGTTTATCTCTCTAGAACTGTGTGTACATTTCATTTATATTATCTCATTTGTTGACATATACTTATTGATAACATTCATTTATAATTTTTTTAAAAAATTCTATAAGGTCAGTAATGATGCTCTCTCTTTCATTTCTGGTTTTAGTAATTTTGTCTCTTCTCTTTCCGTCTTGTTCAATTTAGTTTAAAAGTTCATAGATTTGCAGATCTTTTTCAAACCCAACATTTTTAATGATTTTTTCTATGGTTTATATTCTTTATTTCATTAATTCTCACTAATTTTTTTTTTCTCTTTATGTAAGATTTAGTTTGCTCTTCTTTTTACTGTGTTAAATTGAAAAGTCAGGTTATTGATTTTTCTTTCTTTTAAATATAAGTCTTACAGGTATACATTTTCATTCAACCCTGGCTCTGTTGCATTCCCTAAGTTTGGGTGTGTTTTGTCTTCAATTTTGTTAATCTCATAGTGCTTTCAAATTTTCTTTGATTTAATCTTTTGCCTATTAATTAGTTAGGTCTGTGTTTAATTTCATAGAATTTGTTAATTTCCTCAATTTTTTGTTATTAATTTCTAATTTCATTATATTTTGGTTTGAAAATATAATTTTCATGTGGTATTATTTCAATCCTCTTAAATTTATTCAGGGTAACTGTATGACCTAGCATATTATTTCTTCGGCAGAATGATCTATGTGCTCTTGAGAAGAAAAATGTACAGTTTAGGGAGTCTTTCAGAGATGACCATTAGGTCTAAATGTTTTAAAATATTGTTCCAATCTTCCATTTCCTTGTTGATATTCTTCTAGTTATTACATATATTATTGAAAGTGAAATATTGTAGTTTCTAAATAATTATTATTGAATTGTCTATTTCTCTTTTTAATTCTGTCAATTTTGGGTTCATGCATTTAGGTCCTCAGTTATTTGCATATGTGTTTAAATTGTTATATATTTCTGATGAATTAACTTATGTATTACTGTAAGATGATCTTTGTAATCTTCTGTACATTTTTTCATTTGTCTTTAAACTTATTTTTCTGATAATAATCTAATCCAGCTTTCTTATACTTGTTGTTTGCATGCAGAACATTTTACCCACTTTTACTTTGCATCTATTTGTATCTTTAAACCAAAGGTATCACTCTTTTAGACAGAATATATTTGGGCCTTTTTTCCCCTAATCTGACAATCTCTGGCTTTTGATTAGATTGTTTAATCCATTCATATTTAATTTTATTTTTGATGTACTTGAATTTATGTAAGCCATTTTACTTTTTTATCTAAGCATCTCATGTATTTTTTGTTGCTCTTTGCTCATTCTTTTGCATTAAATTAGTACTACTTAGTGTAACACCCCAATTTTTCACTGTGTATATGAATTGATTTCCTTACCAGTTTCTCTACAGCTTACCATATACATCTTAAATTATAATCTACTTTAGAGTAAGACAATGTTAACTCTAGTAAATATAGAAATGTTGTTATTTTATAGCTTTATTCCAATTCCTATATCTGCACATTGCCATCTGTAAATGTTAAAAAAAACAAAAACAAAAAACACTATATTATTATAATAATTATTTTATATTTTTTTGTCATGAAAATATTGGAGAAGGAAGCAGAGAAGGCATATTCTTATATCATTTCTTAAATTAATCTTCTTATGTATCATTTTTTGTCCTTTTCATTTGTTCCTCTGGATTGGAGTTAGCATCTTTTACTTCCTTTCATCCAACACAGCTTTGCTTCCACTGTTTCCTTGGTCTCTTATTGTTAAATGTACTCTACAATTCTATATAATATAGGCCCAACAGTGAAATTATATACCTATTGTTTTATACAATTACCATTTAAATCAGTCAAGATAAAAACAATAATAAATATAAATTTTCAGTCTTTCATAATTACATAATTATTTCTACCTGTGTTCTTTGTTTTTAATGTGCATTTTAATTACTGTTTGGGGACACTTGCTTTCAACCTAAAGAAGAACTTCTTTTATTATTTCTTATAACATGTCTACTTGCAACATATTCTCTAACATTTGCTTATTTGGGAATATTCTTTTTCACCTTCACATTTGAAAGTATTTGTGGTCAAAGAAAGATTCCTGGTTTACAATTTTTTTTTTCTCTTTCTTTCAGGACTTTGAAAATGTCTTCCCACTTCCTCTGGTCTCTATTGCTCTGATGAGAAATTATTTGTTAATCTTATTGGTGTTCCCTTGTACATTATGAGATATTTTTCTCTTGCCATTTTCAAGGCTTTCTCTTTGTCTCTGGCTTCCAGTATTTTTACTATGATGTACCTAGTTGTGGTTCTATTTGCCCTTTTCCTCTTTGGAGTCTGTGTAGCTTCTTGACGTATAGATAAATACTTTTGATAAAATTTGATAACTTTATGGCCAGTGATTCTTCAACTATCTGTTCTTTTTCTGGACTCTTTCTCTCCTCTGTTGTTATCCTCTTTACACATGAATTGGTGTGCTTAATGGTGTACTCTATGTTTCTGAGGTCCTATTCATGTTTCTTTATTCTTTTCTTTCTCTTCTTCAGAGCACATAATTTCTACAGATTAATTTTCAAATTTTCTGATAATATTTTCTGCAAATTAAAATTATTTTTGAATGTCTCTGATATAATTTTGAGTTCACGTATTGAACTGTTATACTCCAGAATTTTATTTTGATTTATTTTATATTTTCTATCTGTTTATTGATATTATACACTTAATAAACAATAATATTATATCTTTACTTATTTAGACATGATTTCCTTTAGTTCTTTGAGCATAATTATAACAGCTTTTTTAAAGACTTTATCTGCTAATTCTGACATCTGGTCTCTCCCACATCTAGTTTTTGGCTACTGTTTCTGCTGTCTCATATATGGGTCACATTTTTCTGGTTTTTGTTTGTTTTTATTTGTTTGTTTATCTCATAAATTTTTGTTGAAAACTACACATTTTGGATTATTTATTGTAGCAAGTTTGGATGTTGAGTTTTCCCTTCTCCCCCTTTCTAAGGTTTGTATTCGTTTTTATCTTCTTGCATGTTTGTAAGCAGACTTTATCTCTTGGATAAACTCACCTGGAATTTAGCTTTTTCCACATTCTGCTGGGATGAATGGGAAATACTGGTGGTTTGACCCTCCTGGAGTGAAACTGAAGTCCTTGGATGGCAACTAGGAAAAGGTGCTCCTTGTCTTCTTGGCCTATACATTTAGAATGGTGTTTTCATCATGCTAAGTTGGAGTGGATAGGGATTGGTTTATTCCTCAAATAACATATATAATAAATAATCAAGATTTAGTAAATTTTCTTGAATGAGTCATTTTTCATATGTTCCATGCACTTAGTACAATTTCCAGCTACTCAAAAAAAAAAATGTAAATGATTTTCCACTTGTTTTCATTGTTCACTGGGGAGAGGATCCATGGATAAGCTCACACTATTCTTGAATTAGTCTCCCTCCCTGGTTATTCTTTATTGGGCTATTCAAAATCACTTGGCTATTCAGTCTGCAATTTGGAAAACAACCACACTGTAAGACTGAAGATTACCCTTTTAATGGCTGTGTATTCTGGAAATAAACTTCTGCTATTGACCAAAGAATAGGGAACATTCATGAAGATTCTCACAGTAAGGTTCTGATGATACCACCTATAATGAAACTACTAATCAACTCATATTACCATCACTGATGACTGATTCTATCATCCTGCAAAATATTGCAACACATCCACCATCAAAAACTGGGCACAAATAAAGGATTCCATGTTTATAATATAAAAGCTACTGTTGCAAGTCAGACTGCCTCCTGCCCAAAACTGACTGGTTTCCTCACAGTGAGGGAAGCCACATTGTACAGGACTTTGCCTCCATCTTGTTCCTGGCAAATTGACATTTTTACACCCTTATGAGGCAACTGGTGGTGTCTCAACACTGTTGATACATGTTTTATTTTTTGCTTGTTTGATTAATCATTTATTAAGACCTATATCCTACTGTTTAATCCTAGTAATGACTCCATGAGGTAGATATTATTATGACTGTCACCATTTTACAAGTAAAAAAAAAAAAAAAATTCTGTGGCAAAGTCCTTCAAAAGGTGAATGGATCAATAAACTGTGGTACATCCAGACAATGGAATATTATTCAGAACAAAATAGAAATGAGCTATCAAGCTACAAAAAGACATGGAGGAATCTTAAGTACATATTAATAAGTGAAAGAAGCCAATCTGAAAAGGCTTTGTATTGTATGATTTCAACTACATGAAATTCTGGAAAAGGCAAAACTCTGGAGACAGTAACAAGTCAGGACTTATGGAGAAGGGAAGGATGAACAGGCGAATCAGAGGATTTTTTGGACAATGAAAATACTCTGTATGATATTATAATCGTGAATACATGTCATTATGCATTTGTCAAAACCCATAGAATGTACACCACAAAGAATAAACTCCAATGTGAACTATGGATTATGGTTGATTAAAAAACAAAACAAAACAAAGCAAGGAGTGAGGGGGAGGGATAGATAAATTGGGAATTTGAGGTGAACAGATATGTACCACTATACATAAAGCAAACACAAGGACCCACTGTATACCACAGGGAACTATATATTTTTTTAATTTTTTTTTTTTTATATATTGGGGTATAGCTTATTTACAATGTTGTGTTATTTTCAGGTGTACAGCAAAGTGATTCAGTTACACATATACATATATCCATCATTATATGTTTTCCCATATAAGTTATTACAGAATATTGAGTAGAGTTCCCTGTGCTATACAGTAGGTCCCTGCTGACTACACAGTATATATAATAGTACATATATGTCGATCCCAAACTCACAATTCATTCCTTCCCCCCCCCACCATCTTTCCCTTTGGTAACCATAAGTTCATTCTCTAAGTCTGTTTCTGTTTTGTAAATAAGGTCATTTGTATCATTTTTTTTTAAGATTCCACATATAAGAGATATTATATGATATTTTATTTTCTGTGTCTTACTTTGGTTAGTTGGATAATCTCCAGGTCCATCCATATTGCTGCAAATGGCATTATTTCTTTCTTTTTTACAGCTGAGTAATATTCCATTGTATATATGTACCATATCTTTTATCCATTAATTTATTGATAGATATTTATGTTGTTTCCATGTCTTGGCTATTGTAAATAGTACTTCACTGAACATTGGGGTGAAAGTGTCTTTTTGAATTATGGTTATCTCTAGGTATATGCCCAGGAGTGGGATTGCTGAATCATATGGTAGCTCTATTTTTAGATTTTTAAGGAACATCTATACTGTACTACATAGTGGATATACCAATTTACTTTCCCACCAAGAGTGTAGGAGGCTTGCCTTTTCTTCACACCCTCTCCAGAATTAATTGTTTGTAGACTTTTGGATGATGGCCATTCTGACCAGTGTGATCTGATTCCTCATTATAGTTTTGATTTGCATTTCTCTAATAAATAGTGATATTGAGCATCTTTTCATGTGCTTTTTGGTCATCTGTGTGTCTTCTTTGAAGAAATGCCTATTTAGATCTTCTACCCATTTAAAAAAATATTTTATATTGGTCTATAGTAGATATACAATGTTGCATTATTCTGCCTATTTTTAAACTGGGTTGTTTGTTTTTTTGATATTGAGCTGCATAGCCACTTGTATATTTTAGAAAGTAACCCCTTGTTAGTTGCTTCATTTGAAAATATATTTTCCCATTCTGTGGGTTGTCTTTTTGTTTTGTTTTTGGTTTACTTTGCTGTGCAATCGATTTTAAGTTTACTTAGGTCTCATCTTTTTACTTTTGTTTTTATTTTCATTACTCTAGGAGATGGATCCAAGAAGACATTGCTTGCTGCAATTTATGTCAAAGTGTGTTCTCTAAGAGTTTTATAGTACCCAGTGTTAAATTTAGGCCTTTAATCCATTTTGAGTTTATTTCTGTGTATTATGTTACAGTATATTCTAATTTTATTCTTTTATATTTTGCTGTCCAGTTTTCCCAGCATCATTTATTGAAGAGACTTCTTTTCTCCATTGTATATTCTTGCCTCCTTTGTTATAGCTTAGGTGACTCTAAGTGCATGTGTCTATCTCTGTACTTTCTATCCTGTTTCATTGATCTATATTTCTGTTTTTGTGGTAGTACCGTACTGTTTTGATGATTGTGGCTTTGTAGTATAGTCTGAAGTCAGGGGACCCTGATTCCATTTTTCTCTCTTAAGATTGCTTTGGCTATTTTGGGTCTTTTGTGTTTCCATACAAATTTAATTTTTTTTTTGTTCTAGTTTTATGAAAAATTCCATTGGTAACTTGATAGGGATTGAAATGAATCTGTAGGTTGCCTTGTGTAGTATAGTCATTTTGACAATATTGATTCTTCCAATCCAAGAACATGGCATATCTTTCCAACTCTTTGTGTCATCTTTGTTTTTTTTCATCCATGTCTTATAGTTTTCAGAGTACAGGTCTTTTGTCTCTTTAAGTAGGTTTATTCCTAGTTATTTTATTCTTTTTGATGTGATGATAAATGGGATTATTTTATTAATTAATCTTTCTAAACTTTTGTTGTTAGTGTCTAGAAATGCAAGAGATAATTTTGTATCCTGCAACTTTACTGAATTAATTGATGAGATCTAGTAGTTTTCTGGAAGCATCTTTAGGATTGTCTATGTATAATATCATGTCATCTGCAAACAGTGACAGTTTTACTTCTTCTTCAATTTGGATTCCTTTTATTTCTTTTTCTTCTGTGATTTCCATGGCTAAGAATTCCAAAACTATGTTGAATAAAAGTGGTGAGAGTGTACATCCTTATATTGCTCCTGATCTTAGAGGGAGTGTTTTCAGCTTTTCTCCATTGAGTATGATGTTAGCTGTGGGTTTGTCCTATACAGCTGTTATTATGTTGAAGTAGGTTCCCTCTATGCCCACCCTCTGAGAGTTTTTTTTTTTTTTCCTTTGCGGTATGCGGGCCTCTCACCATTGCAGCCCCTCCCGTCATGGAGCACAGGCTCCAGACGCGCAGGCCCAGCGGCCATGGCTCACGGGCCCAGCCGCTCCACGGCACGTGGGATCCTCCCAGACCGGGGCACAAACCCGCGTCCCCTGCATCAGCAGGCAGACTCTCAACCACTGTGCCACCAGGGAAGCCCTGAGAGTTTTTTTTTTTTTTTTTTATCATAAATTGATGTTGAATTTTGTCAAATGATTTTTCTGCATCTATTGAGATGATTGTATGGTTTTTATTCTTCAATTTGTTCATGTGGTGTATCACGTTTCATTTGCAGATATTGAAATGTCCTCACATCCCTGGGATAAATCCCACTTGATCATGGTGTTTGATCATTTTAATGTATTCTTGGTTTCAGTTTGCTAGTATTTTGTTAAGGGAAACCTGTTTTAGGTGTAAAGTTTTACTGCTCCAGTCCTGTCAATTGACTGCAGTTACATAATTGTGTTTCTTGAAAGTAATATATAGTATTTTCTAATTTCCAGAACAATTTCATTCTGATAATGGTGTATCTTTATCAAAACAGTCACTGAAAAATAGACTGGTAATCTAGGTATTTGATGGACCTCCACATTCCTTACCATCATTCAACCTTTGGTCTTTTGACCATTAAGACTGCCTTCTCAAATGTCAAATCTAAAACATTTCTTACCCTACTTTTCTTATTTCCCATTGGCTTAAAACCTTATTGAGCTTGTTTTCTAGTTGACCCAAACAAGTGACCGTTCATCTCTTTGCCCCTTCCTGGAGGGTGGGGGCATGGAGGAAAATGATTCTATATAACTATTTTCTAAGATCGGATTCAACCTTTACCATTTCTAGACATAATGCTGTTTTCCCTCCTTAAAAGAACACCCAGATCATTTATAATCTTTGTCTTTAAGATGTGTTCCTTAAGCTTTTCTCTCAAAGAGAAAGGTCCTGATGTAGCTCTCCAAAACTTATAAGCACCTTAGTTTTATTTGACTTTTGGGTCTAACATCTCTCTGCCAGATGGCTCTCATCATGATTTGATGAACATATTTCTGAATATTACCAGCAAGCCAATATATCAAGGGAAAATATCAAGCGAAAACCCCAGATACTGCCCCTCCCACACAAAACACCTGCCAACATTTGTGGATGATTTTGTACACCATTTCCATACCTATTTTTCCATTATTCTATTCAACAGGTGAATGCATGGGTGGACAAACAGTACAATTTTGGGTGGCTGTTTTCAAGGTAGTCTCTTCAAATTATGACTAGACTCAATAATTCAAATTGAGCTAGGTATTGAAAGACGTACTAGCTGTCTGGTAAAGCACATTGGAATAACTGATTGATGTAGGTCCCAATTAAGTGGCCTCAACAGTTATCATCAACACATTATTTCTAGGGTCTTTATATGTGCCCTAGGGGTGCACTATTTATGTGGAAACAAGGGTTGTGCTTGACTCTTTCCTGAAAACACTTGTTTCACCAAAGAGAACTTCATTTTTTATATTTCTAAAATTTTTATTAGTTTTTTTGTTTTGTTTTGTTTTTGTTTTTTTAATTTTTTGGCTGTGTTGTGCAGCATGCAGAATCCTAGTTCCTTGACCAGGGGTTGAACCTGTGCCCCCTGCAGTGGAAGCTGAGAGTCTCAACCACTAGACTGCCTGGGAAGTCCCAAGAACTTCAACTCTTTAAGGTAGTAGCAGACCATTTAGCCCTCAGATAACTTCAGATTCTTTTACAAAATGAGGCTTCCATTGGTGTATTTTTGGGACCCTTCTAGAGGGATAAGTGACTGATAGGTATGATTTAGGATGCTATTTCTAAGATGAGAGTCATCCAGTTAGAAAAAGTATTAGAAAATTTATTGCTGATTTTAGCTGAAGTGATAACACCTTAGCTCCCAAAGTGGTTCTGGATAGCCTTAACCCTCTGGCCAGGGTAATGATAGAATTCATGATAGAATTTCCTTAGTTTTTCTTCTTAAAGGCTAAGGTGAAGTCTGTGCAATCGTTAGTGTATACTACTATACCTCAATTCAGGAACCGGACCAAATGGAAGTGCTAGTTAAAATGTAAGAAGAAAGCCACTGGGATTCTGGGATCTCTAAGGTAGATCTTGTTGTTTATGGTATTTTTTTTTTTTGAAGTGATATGGAACTCAGGGGTTGGGGAAAGCTTTGCTGAAATCAATATTGCAAGCTGGTCTCATTTCCCTGCATGGAATCCTATTGAAAGTCAACTTAGTTGAATGCTATATGAAACAAATTAAATGAATATGGTCCTAACCATTTTCAGTTATGTTAATCAGAGTATATGCTGGAGTGGCATACTCACAGAAAATTTTCCATAAGCCAAGAAGTTATAGAAATCAAGGTGTGAATCTCTGGATCTCTCATTGTTTTGTATATCCTGCAAGTGACTGGATATCTTTTGCATGGTACAATCCTTTCCTGAATATATTTATAGCTCACAGTTTTAGAAGATGAATAACATGAGAGTCAAGTCTAAGCATGCTGAGTATCCAGTATTATAAAGATAATATCTTCCTGCAAGATATATCCAAATTTTATATATTTTGAATATCCTTACATTTTACTTTAAATTTATTAGATAATCATTATTGATAAAGCACAAATTATATAAACATTATCACAGTAATGACATAATGATTTTCCTGAAATGTAGGCAAGAAAATTTTATAAAATAAGTACATAGTAATATATAAACCAAATAAAAAAATCTTCCTGCAGAAGAAAAGAGCAGTTATGTTTATTGCTCAACATAGGAGATTCAGAGTTCCTCTCCTGTAAGTTAACCTACTGTGTATGCAGTTCATCTGGGCTCATATTATGTTGCCTGCATGGCACTGGGGCCAAGAGGAACTAATGCTAATGCTCAGTGGGCTGTGAGCAATAAAATTTTGTCTCTGGTCGTGAGTGTCTTGTCTTATATACAGCACCTGAGAAATTGTGGTAGGCAAAATTTTTAAAATACAATTAGTATGTAATCTCAGACCTCACACAATTTTTGGTATAGATGTAAAATATTTTAGTAAAATCATGGAAATTATATTAAAAGTAGGTGCAGACATCATTTAGAAGATTTCATTGAAAGGAAATATTTTAATGAAAATTATGATATATTTCATATTTTTCTTATTTTAAGCCAATTTTATTTTCATTAAAAACAGAAAAAAATGCATTTTCTTTTCTAAAAGACATTTGAACTCTTTTCCATTATTCACAGAATATAAAAAAAAAGTTTGCTTCACTATTTAAAAATGATATATAGGGAGACTTCCCTGGTGGTCCAGTGGGTAAGACTCCATGCTCCCAGTGCAGAAGGCCTGGGTTCAATCCCTGGTCAGGGAACTAGATCCCACATACATGCTGCAAATAAGAGACTGCATGCCACAGAGAAGATCCTGTGTGCCACAACTAAGACCCAATGGAGCCTAAATAAATAAATAATTTTTTTAAAAAAATGATATATAGGACATTATAATTGCTCAAAATAAAAAGAAGAAATAAAGACTTCAGAATGATTAGGTTGCCCATTCTTGAATGCTTTAGTCAGAATATAACTACATATTCATTTGAACTATTTCTATATTTTATGAAATATAATTTTTCCAAGTTTATGAGTCTTGTAACACATTCTGCATTACTTTACTTAATATGCTTTCACATAACATAACTTTGACATCTAGATATAAAATTAATAAAAGTCTAAGTTACACATATTGTGACATTAAATCCTTTTTTATTTACAAAATAAATGCTAAAATTCGATTTTTATGGTTAAAAAATACACATTTTTTCCAATGTTGTATTCTTAGAGGTATTTCACTGAAAGCCACCAAAACAATTGTCTCATAAAGCATGAAAGGTGGTACCTGCAAAGACTTAAAACATTCTTTTCAATTCCCAAAGGCAATATTTTAAGCAAGTAGTCAATAATGTTATAATGTTATAAAGCTGATGCAAATATATCTCCAAATAAATTATTTAGTCTGTACAAGCTCAAGAGCTGAGCAAAGTTTTTTCTTTTTTTTCCCAAATACTTGCTTATTGTAGTAAAAGAGCTATTATACTCTTTGTTAAATCTACTTTGTCTTTTTTATTTTTTTTTTGTGGTACACGGTCCTCTCACTGTTGTGGCCTCTTCTGCTGTGGAGCACAGGCTCCGGACGCACAGGCTTAGCGGCCATGGCTCACGAGCCCAGCCGCTCCGCTGCATGTGGCATCTTCCCAGACCGGGGCATGAACCCGTGTCCCCTGCATCGGCAGGCAGTCTCCCAACCACTGCGCCCCCAGGGAAGCCCTCTACTTTGTCTTTAATCGTTAGTCAAAATTCATTTTTTTATTGAATTGGCAACACTTAATTGGAGTTCACAACTGATTACTGCCTGACAAATCATAATAAATCACACCAAAATATCAGTTTGAGCATTTTATCAGAAATTACTAGTCAGGTTATCTGTGACTCATTAACAGGTGTGGACACAGAAAGCAACCTTAGTTTGGAAGATTCAAATACACGTATTTGATTATGTACAGTGTTTTTACAATATAGACAAGGCAATAATACTGATATTTTAATGTCAAAATAAGCATTGGAAAACATTTTGATTAAATTTTTATTAAAGATTGCTGAAGAAAAAAATAGCTAACTATGTAAATAATTAGTAATAGTTTTCTGTAATATTTTTAAACATATTTTGTGATTAATTCTTTTAATGCTTTATTTACTGGTTATTTTATTCAATATGAGTATATTTTGTGCAGATCAAATTAATCAAGGGAAGATTAAATATCTTAAACAAGTCCACGTACTAATAACTGTTGAGGTGGTAGACCTAGGATTTCAGGCTAATTAATGATACTTAAGAAAAGTATGTTACATGCCTTTCACAGATTGAGATACAAAGGGAGAAGTCACTAGACTAAAAATGCAGAAATCAAATCATCATAACTCCAGTAGAAAGCTATGTTTAGTAGTGATATAGTTTTTCTTATTACGTTGAAGAAGTATCATTTGGATTTCTTTCAAAAGATTTCTTTTTAAAGCTAAAATCAAATGTTTTAGAGAACAAAAGAAAGAAGTCACATATTTTAGAGTCACAAAAGAAATGAGTATATAATTTACGGAATTTTTCACTAAGTTGCCAATGGATTTTATTTTATTTATTTATTTATTTTATTTTTTTTTGCGATATGCGGGCCTCTCACTGTTGTGGCCTCTCCCGTTGCGGAGCACAGGCTCCGGACACGCAGGCTCAGCAGCCATGGCTCACGGGCCCAGTCACTCTGCGGCATGTGGGATCTTCCCAGACCGGGGCACGAACCCGTGTCCCCTGCATCAGCAGGCGGACTCTCAACCACTGTGCCACCAGGGAAGCCCATCAATGGATTTTAAATTTTTATTTACACAAACTCAAGTTTAGCATCTCATAATCTTTAGATGGAAAAGAATAATTTTAAATATAAATTATTGCAGGCATGAACAGCTTATGTGTAAAGACTGACATCACACATACACTGTTAAAACAGGGAAATTCATTTAAGATCACTTTAAGTGAGAATTAAAAATAATTTATTTTCAACTATAATTGGCATTTTGAATTCAGAGTAACTACATTCAAGAATATAGTTTCCAAAGTTATTGCTTTAACTAATACCCTAATTTATTGAAATTGGTCTTAAAAGAAATTTAGTTCTTCCATTTTTAAGAACAAGATTTTACTAGATTTTCTGCATAGTCATGGAAATTTTTTTTGTTACTGAAAACTGTAGTAATATGACATGAGTTATGCTGTGTAGTTACTGCCTCACAGTCTTGAGTAATTTAATAGATTTCACAAAGAAAGATTTGTGCTATTTGAATAGAATAGACTAATTTTCTTGAAGAGTTGAAATAACAAGTAAATATCAGACATTTCTTCAGAAATCACAAAAGAAGTGTGTACACCTATGTGTGCAAATAAAGATATCATTGTTTTATATTCTAAACATTTAATTTATCAATCAAAAATAGTACTTGCATTATTCTATATATTAACATAGCCTTCTAAAAATTGGCTTTGAAAGGACTGATGTTTATAAAAAACAACAAAAAACTAGACACTCTGCACTTAAAAATATATAAAATTTTTGAAGGGTATTTTATTTTATATATCGTATCATTCATCCATTTAATTCAACATCCCATAGCCTGAATAATCATGTTCCTTATCTGTTCCTCTCCCTTGCTCTCAAACCAGACAACCATTAGTTACATTTCTTTGTCTGACTTTTTATTTTGAGATAATTTTCAATTTACAAAGTGGTTTTCAAATTAATCTTTGTTTGGATTTCACCAATAATGTTCAGTTTATGGTCCAGTATTCAATCCAGAATTTGTGTATTTCTCGTGTTTCTATAATACACACACTAATGCTCACTTTCATTCTCACCCTACCTGCCCCTGGAATGTTCATGCCCTAATCCCTAGTACCTGTGAATATGTTACTTTACAAGGCCAAAGGAATGATTGAATGTAGGGTACTTGGGATGGATAAATTATTATTGTGATTTTCCAAGTGGGCACATTCTTATCACATAAAACCCTTAAAAACAGAGAACCATTCATTGCTGTGGTCAGAAAGACGTGCGAAGATAGAAAGAAGGTTAGAGAGATGTGTTGTTCCCTTTGATGATGGAGAAAATGGACCAAAGCTAGAAGCTAGAAAGGTCAAGGACCCCCAGAAATGAACTCAGTCCTACCTTATTTTAGCCCAGTGAGAACCATGTTGAAATTTTGATCTGTGGAACTGTAAGATAATTAATGTGTACTGTTTTAAGCTACTAAATTTGTGGTAATTTGTTACAGCAGCGATAGAAATCTAATTACGGTTTTTGCTAATCTGTTACAGCCTTTTGATGTTTTGTTATATTTTATAACCTTGACATTTTTTAAAGGGGGAAGGTCAGTTATTTATAGAATGTTTCTCAATTTTGATTTTTTTTTTTTTTCAGATGATGGGGTTGGGAAGGTTACAACAAAAGTAATATGCTACTCTCTGTGAATAAATCAGGGATTACAAGGTGTCCACAGGTATTATTTGTGATATTAACCTTAAGCACTTGGTTAAGATGGTGTATGGTGTCTGCTAGGATTCGACACTGTCAATTTACTTGTTTTCCCTTTATTATATAATTTATAATTCTCTCTTTGAAACTAGACATATATTATATATTCCATTTTAGCTTGGTAATTTCTGCATTCATTGGTAGAGCTAGCCTGTAGTAATTATTCTGTGGTGTTCTACTGGTGATTTTCTAGCCATTATTCCTTAAACATTTTTAATGGGAACTGTTCTCTAAGGAAGTTATCCTTTTACTTCTTTTCTTTCTCCCTCTCTCTCTATAGTTGTTTTTCTTTTTCCTTCTTCCTTCCTTCCTTCCTTGCTTCCTTCTTTCTCTTTTTTCTCTCAGTATGGACTTGTGGATGTTTATTTTATACTTTGAGTTATAATCCAATGCTATCATAATTTATTTTCTTCCTCAGGGTGTTATTTCAATGTTGGCTGTGGGTAGTTCTTTCAGGTGAGCTCCCTACGCCCTTTTGACATTCCTCTTTCTTTTTATCCTCTTGTTCTAGCACTGGAATCAGTAAATTCACAAAGAACTCTGATTCCTTCTCCTGATGAATAATAAAGATCTGGGCAGTAGATTTGCTAGTTACTACTAGAGTCTAACTGCTGGATTTTGAACTCGGAAGGGAAAAATATTCTTCAGTGATTTTTGCTGTTATTGATCCCAGAATGAGTTTTGGGTTAAATGAGAAATTTACATAGTAGTTTATTAATAGAATCAAGTTGAATTTTGTTCAGTCTTTACTTATTTATTTGTATATTTCCATCAGTCTGAAATTTAAATTAGAAATCACAATGTTTATTGTGCTTATTACTATTATTGTGTAAAATGAGGACAAAGTCCTAAATGGATATGCAAGAAAATAATCATTATTGTAGATCATTATTAATGGTTATATTTTGAAGCAAGATCAAATTAAGCATGAAAAATCCTAATGTAAAGGAAGGGTTGGATAAAATTAAATTAAACACAAAAAATTACGTCAAATAAATGTGATATATTGGTTTTCTTGAGGAACTTAAACTTTGAGCAATCTACTTTCACTGTGAGTCTTAGGGATTTAAATTTCCCCAAAAGAACACGACTCTTTCCCTGATCCTGCCCAGTATTCATACGTACATTTTTCCTCCTATTAAACACTTTACTAACTTCACTACTTTCCATCTCTTTGTTGAAAATTCCTTTCTCCAAAGCAGATGAGCTAAGGCCTCATCACTAACCACTGGCCCTTGTGGTCTAGTGACTAGGATTTGGGGTTCTCAATGCCGTGGTCTGGCTTCAATCTCTGGTTGGGGAACTGAGATCTTGATTCAGGCTTCCGCAGGCTGAGACAACCCGAAGTCAAACTATAGTCCTTCTTTCTGTCTTAATCTGTGTTATTCTATCAATTGCCAGGACCTATGCTCTGCACAAGACACCTACATATTTCTCATTTAACTGTGACACATGAATGATGTTCAGATTACATTTTTTTTTCAACTGAGGAATCTGAGCCTCTTAGAAATTAAATCTAATTTCCAAAACTTCGGGTAGAGTAGAATTTTAGATTTGCAATCAAGTCCCATATAACTTTAAATATTTCATTAAAAGTTCCATAGAAAAGTTAGTATTATTATGTTTATATTTTAGGTTTTCTCTAAATATATTTTCCCCCATTTGAAGTTCATCAAACACTTTGTTAATAACATACAAAACTTTATTGAATATTAATTTTGCAAAGAAAATGTATGTAGTAGATATGAGTTAGTTCCTTAAAGTCTGGTTCCCAGGATCTGCTATCTAAAAGGTATGTGACCTTGGGAAAGTCACAGTCTCTCTGCCCTAAGTTTCCTCATTCTGTGAATCCATTAAATAGAATCTATAGTTTTTTGAAGAATAAATTAGTTAATGTGGGTAAAGTGTTGATATAGGTTATAATAAATTAGTTAATATGGGTAAAGCATTATTACTATATTTGAATTATTTTGATATTTATAAGGAAATATAAATATACTTATATATATATAACATATATAGTTTGAGTATTTTATATATGTTCATAAATATGTACTTATAATGTTTATATATTTTTATAAGTATATAAGTAACTATATTTATAAATAAATATAAAGATAAATATAAAGCACCTTTATACATACATTTATAATTCTATAATATTTATGTTTTCATATTTACAAAATGAAGTACAATACTTTATAATAAATTAGGTAATATATGTAAAGTACTAATCATTATTACATTTTAGCTATTTTCCTACTTCATTACTAGGAAAAATTCTGTGTGATTCACAAACTTAGAAGTTCACTGTAGTATGATTTCTACACTACTGAAAAAGTGTTAATAACAGAACTTTCAGAGAATGGGACAAAGAGAAAATAATGCTGGGTACTGGATTTAGATGTTATTACAATTTATAAGTTTCCTTTTTCCATCTTTATACCCTAAATCAGTTTCATTGGACTATAGTTTTTTTAATCTCAGTGACTGTACTTTTGCTTTGTAGAACATTTTGCTTGCAGAATATTGTTTTTCAGAAAATTTGAATAAACTAAAACATTCATTGATTATACTATTTTGACATGCTTTGTATCACCTCAAAACACAACTGAATTATCAGATGACAGGACACTATCCCAATCTTGGAGAAGTACTGGTGGTAAAGCTGTGGTATAAACCCATAATTGCTGGCTCTCAAACCACCATCTTTCCTCTGTGCTGGTTCTCTTCACAAAGTAAAATTTTACTTCAATAGATGAATAGAATCTCATCTGATGAAATTATAAATGGCATAGGAAAATAGAACTGCATAATATAAGAAGTTGCTTATTTGGCCACAAAGTATATAAACTGTCATATTTTCATGAAAGAATGTAATTGAGTCAGATTTGTTTCTCTAACAGATTTGTTTCTTTGTTTCACAGAGTCATAAAGTGTGCATGTGTATGAGAGAATGAAAAGTCAGATGAAAAAATTATCTAGAATGTACTAAAACATTAAAAAATTATATATGTTTTGATCTGTGAAATTAATCTTGATTGTAATTTATGTCAAACATTTTATTTTACAGATAAAGTAAATAAAACTGTAACATGTAATAAATAAGTTGTCCAAGTTCACATGACTAATTTTGTCAAAGTCTGGGTGAGAACTCACTTCCCCTGACTTTATGTATTTATTTATTTATTTATTTATTTATGGCTGTGTTGGGTCTTCATCTCTGTGCATGGGCTTTCTCTAGTTGTGGCAAGTGGGGGTCACTCCTCATCGCGGTGCGCAGGCCTCTCACTATCGCGGCCTCTGTTGTTGCGGAGCACAGGCTCCAGACGCGCAGGCTCAGTAATTGTGGCTCACGGGCCTAGTTGCTCCATGGCATGTGGGATCTTCCCAGACCAGGGCTCGAACCCGTGTCGTCTGCATTGGCAGGCAGATTCTCAACCACTGCGCCACCAGGGAAGCCCCATTCCCCTGACTTTAAAGAGTAGTTCTTTTTACGTATTCCTAGTATATGTCTTATAATTCTTACAATAACTTAGAGATACATGTTACATAAATAAATATATATGCAAAAAATCCAAAAACTTATAAAACATTACAACTATGTTATTGATTTGACCTAAAAAATTATTGTGCCAGTTCTAATAACTGATAATCAATTAGTACATAACAACTTCTCTCATCTTCCCAAGAAATGCTTTTATTGAATAAGTGATAGTTATTTAATAAGCAGAAGTTCATGGAAGAGTAAGATTTTTTTTTCTTAGCTGTACGGTAAAACTTCTGTAATAATTGCATGCATATTCTTGATAAATTCTATTTACTCTAACTTGATCTTAGTCATGAGGATTTAATGAGCTATAATCTCTGAATGCAGAAACTGCATTAAGAGTGCAGAATGCAGAAACTGAATTAAGAGATATTTTCTACAATTTGCTAGCTGTGTGACCTGAGGAAATTTACTTAAATTCTTTGTGCCCAGTCATTCATCTATAACATGGGAATGATAATAGTACTAGAGAGGCCTATTTTAAGGATTAAAAAGTTATTTCATGTAAGGCACTCACAAAACACTGCCTATTTTTGTCCTTTTTCTCCTTTGAGATTTGATGTAGCATTTGCCTTTGTAAGACATTTTATAGAACTTCATTAAATGCACTTTAATGCAGTTAAAATGCATAAAAAACTGTTGGAATTTTGAATTTTGCTCTAATACTTCCTCTTTTTGCTGAAATGCTGCCGTTTCCTAGAATTGTGACTGTCTGGCAATGAGAAAAAACAGTGTGTTCTCCAGTGTATTCTGACACTCATGCAATCAGTTGTTGAAGGAAGCGGTCTACGAGTCACCGTGAGGTGCTTAAGTCAGCTCTGCCTCCAGCAATATCTATCCCACAGTATTTCTGCGGTGATGTAGGCTTCTTTACAGGAAAGCAATTTTGTGATGCTGGATAGCGATGTTAAACTTTTCGTAATGTTAATTCACTATGTGTCCTGGGAAGGTGGTATGTTTTCATAAGCAATTAGCACACATGTCTTATTATAGTAGAAAAAAACTATACAATTTATATATGTTTTACAATTATATTTCTTTACTTTTCCTTCTTGTCAAATGTCGTTTTGTTTACCAGTCAACCTGGATTTTATGGCTCAACTAGAAAGCAATAAATGGCAGTATGCTTTGATGTCACTAGAAATATTTTCTCCTAAATTTACTCCAAGTTACTCTTAAAATGACTTCCCAAAAAATAGTTGCTTATATTTCCAAGGCCCTAATCACTCATAAGCTACCAAATTTCTCTGTAAGTAACTGAATTCAATTCAATTCTTATAAGACCTGTTCATTGCTCAGGTGAGATAAGTTCAAAACCTGGAAAAATTTATGCCAGAGGTAAGCAGTGAAGAATTTTGTGTGCCCTCTGTGCAAGAAGTTTAAAATATAGAAGAACAACATATTTTCAAAATACATATGGAATTTATTATTAAAAATAAATGCCATATTAATTAAGCAGAATAAGTGAAAAAATATAATATGCTCATTTTTAAAGAATAGTAGAAAAATTTCCTTAAAGAGATAGAATTTGAAATAGGGTGGGTAAGCATATATCAAGAAACTTTCAAATATACGTCAGTTTAACTTTGTTTTTAATATATTTCATGTGATAATCTTGATTTATTCTCACTGCCAAGGTATATCAACACTGCAAAAAATAATCAATTATTTCTACTGGACTTAGGCCCAATTGTGCTTTTGTCTTTTAAATCTAATATTGAATAAAAAATAGAGAAACTCAGAGGAGAACTAATGTGAATGTTCTTCAGAGGAATTATTAATGATAACTTTAATCCAAAAATACAAACACTACTCAGCTTACAAATTTCATTTAAAAAAAATTTATTGCTATTGTGTGAGTTTTTAAACAACATTGTACTTTAATTGAATGGATATACCCTAGTTTTGTTGTGTTACCAAAGAAAGATTTCTAGGATGTGTTTTATGTTATAAACATGATAATGTTTTCTTTTTTTTTCATATTGAAAATACCAAGATATTTCCTGATTAGAACAATAATTTATGCAATACAACCTAAAACCCCAAATTAAGTTATTACCAAAATCTGTGTATTCCATAGGTATTGTTTAATCAATGAATGCTTTTACTATAGTTAGAAACAATATTAATAAATAGATAGAAAGATAGATATTTGAGATACAGTGGAATTTCTCCTAAATCTTCTAGGTTAAGAACACTGTGAAAATTAAACCTCTATTATATTTACAAGTTAACTTTCCAAATTTTCTTAGCAGTCTCTCTTTGCTATTATCCTTCCCCTGAGTGTGTTAATTCATCATTCTTTTTCTGTCAGCTGTCTGAACCTTTAGTTGAAGATTTCCAAAATGCCTGAAGGGTGCAGTGTTAGCTGCAGATACCTGAGTCAATGTGGTAATATCAGTTGATTTGATTCTGGGCAATATACATACACACACACTTGCACACAGTACACCTTGTAGAGGCACTTGGAACATTTCAAAATATAATCTTTGTTATTGTGTTAAGTGCCTTGAAGCAACACAGAGATTTTATAATAATTTTTTGCTCCTCAATTAATTTTTTTTTATTCTAAAAGTTTTGGGAAGAGATATTCTCCAAGAGTTGCACTTAAAAAAATCTTAATTCTCATAGTACTTGAATAAATCACTAAGCAATCTAGCCTCTGCGTTGTTCCACTTTTAAATGCACTTCAGCGTATGAAGAAGTTGAACATACTTATTTGGAAAGCATACTTATTGGATTGGTAGGGTTATACATACTATATATACACGCTATTAATTTAAAGTTTATGTTAAAAAGCTAACTCCAATTTCTTTATGGTATAAAAAGAAAGAAAGATGGTAGTTAGAACCAGGCACAGATATTGAACCTAAAGTAATTCAAGGTCCACAGGCAAGTTTAATTCTGTTAGTATCTCTACCCTGCCAGATTAACTATTTTGCCTCTTCCCTCAGATTTCCTTTGGTAATTCCATAATCTATTAAATAAACAGTCAGTAAAATTGGATAAATATTGCCATGACAAGTAAGGCTTCCTCTAGGACCCAGGAATCAAAGGTCCTTTTTGTTCTATTTGATGTCAATTTTCATGGCAAGAAGTATTAGAAATTACATTAGCATTTCTTATAGTTCAGTCATCCAGCTATATAAGTAATTCTTTTTTGAAACTATTATTTGGACAAATATTTGAGTAACATTTGGGCAAATATTTGGATAGTAAGTTTCATAGTTGTATCTACTACTGAGTGAAGTATTACTTCTTTTTATAGATTCAGGATCATATACTCACTAACTGATGTATACAAAGCTTGGGAATCAAACCCATGTTTATCTTGATTAAATATGACATATAATACATTTAGTTATAAATTTGGAGACCTGAATTTCCTATCTCATATATTTCAAAGCATATTCATGTCAGTATCTCAGACAATATTTAGAATATACCTCTCTGGTAGATCCATTATTAGCAGAATTTATTGGATCAGAGTATATTGAAGGATGAAGAGGCCACCTTTAAACTACCAGCAAAAAGAATGCTCAGAAAGTGGGTTTTGGTTTCCATATCTAGCAAGCATCTAGGTAGCAAACACACACAGCAGGATCTGAAGCAGAATGTACCATGGAACACAGAGCAAAGTAGACTGGAAACATTCTGAACACAGGAAACCAAAACCAAAAAAGAAAATCAAGAGTAAGAATATGGAAAATAGATCCAGTGCTTATATAGAACTCAAGGTCAGGGGAAATAACTAAAGGGCCATGATTCAAGCTTTCATTCCAGCACATGTGAGACTGGAGAAGAAAATATATGGAAGAGTATACTTGAGTATCTTACTTTTTTTTTTTTTTTCCATTCTTACTGGCTAGTATTTTCTCCTTTACTAATTCCGGCTTACATGTTTATTCTTACAAGTTATGTCTGTCCTTTCCTTTGAAGAGTTCTGATCTACAATGTCATAGCAAAGAATACCTTTTCTGTAATCCCCAATGCAAAATGGTTTACCAGAAGAATCTAACTTGTTTAAAAATTATTCCCATGAACAATATTTTATCAGCCTTTTGTTGTAATGTGTTTGTATATATGTATATACATTTTATATGAACCTGTATTCATATAAATTCATAGATGTATAGCTTCACAAACATGTTTTACAATTGTGAGCCATTATATATATTCAGATATTATTGCATTTTTCTTTGATAATAAAATTTTGTTTCATAAAGCTGAGGAAATAGCCTTTAATGTCATAAAAACAGTATTTTAATTCATTCTTAAATTATATTCAATATCATATTTGAGAATTCTTTTATAAAATTATTTTAATTTAAGCAAGGTTTATAACTCACTTTTTAAAAAGTATATTGATATTTTTTCTTCTTTGCATATATACTTGTACTTTTTTTTTTTCAAGGTCATATAGCCCTGTATGAGATAGCAACAGAACTTCAGCAATAACAGCAGAAGACATCTTAAATTAATGTAAGTGAACAGTTTTTGCAATTTTTATAGTTTCTCTCTCTTGCACACATTTTGACAGGGAACAATGTTGGGTTCAATGTGGGGTGCCCTAGAGGTGCCCTAGAGTAATTTTAACAAATTCAGTTTGCTTTGCCTTTCATGTAAAAACAGCTTTTCCTCTTAGTTTTTGAGGAAGACACTATTTCTTACATAAAATATTTTAAAAATTTACTCTTTATATAATTTTTCATTATATAATCACAGAATTTTAAATCTAGAGACCACAGAGATAATCTATTCCAATGTTTCTCTTGGCTTATAAAGTAAAAAATTCTACCACTCAATTCTATTCTTGTTTTACTTCATGAATATAGTGATTCTTGCCTGCTTTTCCCACTCCTTCTTTAGGTCAACAGTGGAGGATTTAACTGGTTTACTTGTTTGTAGTACATTCTGAATTACAAAACATTGCAGTGGTTCAATTCCTTATTTTACAGACAAAGAAACAAAAGTACACAACAGTTTAGCTAATTGCCCAAGAGCATACAAAACTTGTAGTAGCAGAGATAGATCTAGAATGCCCTAAGGGCTCATTAGTGCAGGAGAGTTTCCTCCATTGACCTCTATTTTTTTTTCTCCTATTATATTTTCCCCATTACTTTCATAATTTCTTGATTGAAATTATGAAGGTAATGGGGAAAATATAATAGGGAGAAAATATAATAGGGGGAAAATATAATGGCTCACCTCTGTCCATTTTTCCTCAGTGCTTGCTATATGATTTTTATTTTAACTTCTTTTGCTTTCAGTAACTTTTTTACAGTAACTTTTTACAGTAACTTTTCTATATTTATGTGCCCAATGCCAGAGTCCATATAAAAGCTAAATCAGTTATGTTATGCTTTGGCTTGAAATGATCCAATAATGTCCCGATTCCAATTGTAATCCCCAATATCCTGGGAGATTTGGACACTATGTACCAAGCAGTTGTGTGCAGTGGGAAAGAGGCAAAACTCGAGTTTCATACGGATTCCCTGGGTCAAAATCTTGTGTCTTTATTTACCATATAAAATTGTGTGTTATTATACTGCTTTGTTGCACAATCACCTCTGCTGTAAAATGTGCATAATAATTGTATCTGCCTCTTAGTCCAAAGGATTAAATGAGTTAATATGCACTAAGAGGTTAGAACAGTGCCTGGTCCATAATGAATACTCAGTAAGTGTAAGCTGTTATTATAATTCCCTCTTGCCTATAACTAACCAGCCATACTCACTTTCTTTCTGTTTGAACATTCCTTGTTAGGCTTTTAATTAACACTTTAAGATCTCACTCTTCATGCAACTTTCTTACTTCCTATGCTTCTCATCTTCTTGACTTATGATTTTCAGTTTATATGTTAAAATATTAATAGAGGTCTTACCTGACTCCAAGTATCACATCCTTTTATTTTCTGTTACAGCAACTGCTTCACTTTTGACATGTAAAATTTTGGACTTGATGTTTCTTATTTATTTTTGAGCTCCTTTATATTGTACATTCTTAAGAATGATGAAATTGTCTATAGTAATTCCTACTCATCAGAGTAGCTTAAGTGTAGCTACTCAACAGAGTTTGAAAGGCATATAGTAATAGACCTTCAAAACTACTGTGAAATTAGTTTATTAGTAGTATTTTTTTAAATATTTTTTCTTTTCTTCTAAAAATTTGCCTTAACAGTCCTCGATTTATTAAATATTACTGTGTATCTCTGAAAAACAAAAGTAGAAAGTTGAGTAATTTTTAGACAGCTTAAGAATCAAGTAGACAGATAACATAATTCTATTCCAGAAAAATAAATTTTTCCTCTTGTTATTTAGTCTAACTCCATCAACAGTTCTTTCTTTATATGAGTGTCGGGTGCCAAATTAAGTTTGGCTTGCATAGAAATAAAGTAAAATGAGATTAAACTTCCTTTGAACCCAGTTATATGTGTCTTTCACAGTATATGTACAGAGAGACAAATAATATTTGTTCCTGGATCATGGGACCCTGGCAGTGGTGAGCTGCATAGGCTCCTGGGAGGGGAGGTGTGGATAGTGACCTGTGCTTACACACAGGCTTCTTGGTATCTGCAGCAGCAGCCTTAACATTTCATTCCCATCTCTGTTGTCTGCACTGATAGCCACAGCTCACACCCATCTCTGAAGCTCATTCAGGCGGTGCTCTGAATCCCCTCTCTTCTCACACCCTGAAACAATTGGTTTGGTTGTTCTCTTTTCTTTCTTTTTCTTAATTTTTATATTTTTAAAAATAT
Source organism: Lipotes vexillifer (assembly GCF_000442215.2). NCBI lineage: Eukaryota > Metazoa > Chordata > Mammalia > Artiodactyla > Lipotidae > Lipotes > Lipotes vexillifer. Next base: position 4,295,810 of record NW_006787679.1, read on the forward strand.
TTATGTTTTATTTTAATAACTTTATTTTTATTTCTTTTTTTTTTCTCTCTTTTATTCTGAGCCACATGGTTGATAGGGCCTTGGTGCTCTGGCAGATTTCAGACCTGAGCCTCTTAGGTGGGAGAGCAGAGTTCAGGACTTTTGATGACAAAAGAGCTCCTGGCCCAAGTAATATCAAATGGCAAAATCTATCTCAGAGATATCCATCTCAACACTAAGACACAGCTCCACTCAATGAACAGCAAGCTAAAGTGCTGAACACCCCATAGCAAATAACTAGCAAGACAGGAACACAACCCAACCAGCAACAGAGAGGCTTCCTAAAATCATACTAAGTTCACAGATGTCCCAAAACACACCACAGGATGCAGTCCTGCCCACGAGAAAGACAAGAGTCATCCTCATCCAGCAGAACACAAGCACCAATCTCCTCCACCGGGAAGCATATACAACCCACGGAACCAACTTTATCCACCAGGGGACAGACGCAAAAAACAATGGGAAATAGGAACCTGCAGCCTGAGAAAAGGAGACCCCAAACACCGTAAGTAAAGTAAAATGAGAAATACACAACAGATGATGGAGCAAGGTAAAAACAAACCAGACCAAAAATATGAAGAGGAAATATGCAGTCTACCTGAGAAAGAATTCAGAGTAATTATAGTAAAGATGATCTAAAATCTTGGAAATAGAATGGAGAAAATACAAGAAACATTTAACAAGGAATTAGAAGAACTAAAGAGCAAACAAATAATGATGAACAGCACAATAAATGAAACTAAAAATTCTTTAGAAAGAAACAATAGCCGAATAACTGAGGCAAAAGAATGTGTAAGTGACCTGAAAGATAAAATAGTGGCAATAACTACTGCAGAGCAGAATAAAGAAAAAAGAATGAAAAGAATTGAGGACAGTATCAGAGACATCTGGGGCTACTTTAAATGCACCGACACTTGAATTATGAGGATCCAAGAAGAAGACAAAAATAATGGGACTGAGAAAGTATTTGAAAAGATTATAGTTGAAAACTTCACAAATATGGGAAAGGAAATACTTAATCAAGTCCAGGAAGTACAGAGAATCCATACAAGATAAATCCAAGGAGAAAAACGCCAAGACACATATTAATCAAACTATCAAAAATTAAATACAAAGAAAACATATTAAAAGCAGTAAGGGAAAAGCAACAAACAACATACAAGGGAATCCCCACAAGGTTAAGAGCTGATTTCCCAGCAGAAACTCTGGAAACCAAAAGGGACTGGCAGGACATATTTAAAGTGATGAAAGGGAAAAACCTAAGACCAACATTATGCTACCCAGCAAGGATCTCATTCAGATTCAATGGAGAAATTAAAACCTTTACAGACAAGCAAAAGCTAAGAGAACTCAGCACCACCAAACCAGCTTTAAAACAAAGGCTAAAGGAAACTCTCTAGGCAGGAAACACAAGAGAAGGAAAAGACCTAAAGTAACAAACTCAAAACAATTAAGATGATGAGAATAGGAACATACATATCAATAATTACCTTAAATGTAACTGGATTAAATGCTCCAACCAAAAGACACAAACTGGATGAATGGACACAAAAACAAGACTGGTATATATGCTGTCTACAAGAGACCCATTTCAGATCTAGGGACACATACAGGCTGAAAGTGAGGGGATGGAAAAAGGTATTCCACGCAAATGGAAATCAAAAGAAAGCTGGAGTACCAATTCTCATATCAGACAAAATAGACATTAAAGTAAAGACTATTACAAGAGACAAAAAAGGACACTATATGATGATCAAGGGATCAATCCAAGAAGAAGATATAACAATTGTAAATACTTCGGCACTCAACATAGGAGCACCCCGATACATAAAGCAAATACTAACAGCCATAAAAGGGAAAATCAACAGTACACAATAATAGTAGGGGACTTTAACACCTCACTTTCACCAATGGAGAGATCATCCAAATTGAAAATAAATAAGGAAACATAAACTTTAAATGACACATTAAATAAGACAGACTTAATTGATATGTATCGGACATTCCACCCAAAAAGAACAGAATACACTTCTCAAGTGCTCATGGAACATTCTCCAGGATAGATCATATCTTGGGTCACAAATCCAGCCTTGGTAAATTTAAGAAAATTGAAATTGTATCAAATATCTTTTCTGACAAAAATACTATGAGACTAGATATCAATTACAGGAAAAAAAAATACTGTAAAAAAATCAAACACATGGTGGATAAACAATATGCTATGAAATAACCAAGAGATCACTGAATAAATCAAAGAGGAAATCAAAAAATCCCTAGAAACAAATAACAATGAAAACAGGGTGACCCCACACCTATGGGATGCAGCAAAAGCAGTTCAAAGAGGGAGCTTATAGCAATACAATCCTACCTCAAGAAACAAGAAATATCTGAAATAAACAACCTAACCTTATGCTTAAAGCAATTAGATAAAGAAGAACAAGAAATCCCCAAAGTTAGCAGAAGGAAAGAAATCATACAAATTAGATCAGAAATAAATGAAAAAGCAATGAAGGAAATGATAGCAAATATCAAGAAAACTAAAAGCTGGTTCTCTGAGAAGATAAACAAAATAGATAAACTATTAGCCAGGCTCATGGAGAAACAAAGGGATAAAACTCAAATCAATAGAATTAGAAAGGAAAAAGAAGTAACAACTTACACTGCAGAAATACAAAGCATAATGAGAGTTTACTACAAGGAACAATATGCCAAGAAAATGGACAAACTGAAAGAAATGGACAAATTGTTAGAAAAACACAACCTTCTGAGACCGAACCAAGAAGACATAGAAAATATAAACAGGCCAATCACAAGCACTGAAATTGAGACTGTGATTAAAAATCATCCAACAACAAAAAAATCCCAGGAACAGACAGCTTCACAGGTGAATTTTATCAAACATTTAGAGAAGACCTAGGACCTATACTACTCAAACTCTTCCAAAATATAGCAGAGGGAGGAACATTCCCAAACTCACTCTATGAGGCCAGCATCACCCTGATATTGAAAGCGGACAAAGATGTCACAAAGAAAGAAACCTACAGGCCAATATCACTGATGAACATAGATTCAAAAATCCTCAACCAAACACTAGCAAACAGTGTCCAACAGCACATTAAAAGGATCATACACCATGATCAAGTGGAGTTTATCCCAGAAATTCAAGGATTGTTCAATATACACAAATCAATCAATGTGATAAACCATATTAACAAATTGAAGGAGAAAAACCATATGATCATCTCAATAGATACAGAAAAAGCTTTCAACAAAATTCAACACCCATTTATCATAAAAACCCTCCAGAATGTAGGCATAGAGGAACATACCTCAACATAATAAAGGCCATATATGACAAACCCAGAGGCAACATTGTTCTCAAAGGTGAAAAACCTAAACCATTTCCATTAAGACCAGGAACACGACAAGGTTGCCCACTCTGACCACTATTATTCAACATAGTTTTGGATGTTTTAGCCACAGCAATCAGAGAAAAAAAGGAAATAGAAGGAAACCAAACTGGAAAAGAAGAAGTAAAACTGTCACTCTTTGCAGATGACAAGATAGTATTCATAGAGAATCCATAGAGGCTACTAGAAAACTACTAGAGCTAATCAATGGATTTGGTAAAGTAGCAGAATACAATTAATGCACAGAATTCTCTTGCATTCCTATACACTAATGATTAAAAATCTGAAAGAGAAATTAAGAAACCCTCCCATTTACCCTTGCAACAAAAAGAATAAAATACCTAGGAATAAACCTACCTAAAGAGACAAAACACCTGTATGCAGAAAACTATAAGACACTGATGAAAGAAATTAATTAGATACAAACAGATGGAGAAATATACCATGTTCTTGGATTGGAAGAACCAGCATAGTGAAAATGACTGTATACACAAAGAAATCTACAGATTCAGTGCAATCCTTATCAATCTACCAATAGATTTTTTCACAGAACTAGAACAAAAAAATTCACAATTTGTATGGAAACACAAAAGACTCCAAATAGCCAAAAAAATCTTGAGAAGAAAAATGGAGCTGGAGGAATCAGGCTCCCTGACTTCAGACTGTACTACAAAGCTACAGTAATCAAGACAGTGTGGTACTGGCACAAAAACAGAAATATAGATCAATGGAACAGGATAGAAAGACCAGAGATTAACCCATGCACATATTGTCATTTTATCTTTGATAAAGGAGGCAAGAATATACCATGGAAAAAGACAGTCTCTTCAAGATGTGTTGCTGTGAATACTGGACAGCTACATGTTAAATAATGAAATTAGAACACTCCCTAACACCATACACAAAAATAAACTCAAATGGAGTGAAGATCTAAATGTAAGCCCAGACACTATAAAACTCTTAGAGGAAAACATAGGCAGAAAACTCTATGATATAAATCACAGAAAGATCATTTCTGACCCACCTCCTAGAGAAATGGAAATAAAAACAAAATTAAACAAATGGGACCTAATGAAACTTAAAAGCCTTTGCACAGCAAAGGAGACAATAAACCAGGTGAAAAGACAACCCTCAGAATGGGAGAAAATATTTGCAAACTAAACAACTGACAAAGAATTAATGTTCAAAATATACAAGCAGCTCATGCCACTCAATATCAAAAAACAAACAACCCAATCCAAAAATGGGCAGAAAACTGAAATAGACATTTCTCCAAAGGAGATATACAGATTGCCAATTAACAAATGAAATGATGCTCAACGTCACTAACCATTAGAGGAATGCAAATCAAAACCACAATGAGGTATCACCTCACACTGGTCAGAATGACCATCATCAAAAAATCTACAAACAATAAATGCTAGAGAGGGTGTGGAGAAAAGGGGACCCTCTTGCAGTGTTGGTGGGAATGTAAGGAGGGGATATGGTAATATATGTATATATATAGGTGATTCACTTTGTTATGAAGCAGAAACTAACATACCATTGTAAAGCAATTATACTCCATAAAGGTAGTAAAAAAAAAAAAAAGATGGTCCTGAGGAAATAATGGTGATCATAATTTTATTGATAATTTCTATATTCATATTTTTTTATTGCATGCTTATATGTTTGGTAGGTTTGTATGTGTCTGTGTGTAGTTTTCCCAAATGTCTTGTAAGTTCTCAGAGAGGAGTCATTATGTCCTTATTCGTATCTTCCTTTAAGCATGTAAAAATAAATTGAGGAAGCAACTGCCAAAATGTTATTTTAAGGGAGACCTAAAGGGCAGAGCAAAACACTCAATTTTTTTTTGCGGTACGCGGGCCTCTCACTGTTGTGGCCTCTCCCATTGAGGAGCACAGGCTCCGGACGCGCAGGCTCAGCAGCCATGGCTCACGGGCCTAGCCGCTCCACGGCATGTGGGATCTTCCCAGACCGGGGCACGAACCCGTGTCCCCTTCATCGGCAGGCGGACTCTCAACCACTGCGCCGCCAGGGAAGCCCAAAACACTCAAATTTATTTTCTTTATCTCTTGAGGAAAATATTATTGAGTTATATTTCAATGCCATTTCTCACTTGAATCAAATACTTTAAAGCACACTAAAGCCCTGAATGCTTTTCTCTGCCTATATAAATAAAGATACAATCATGTTTATTTATATGAATATTGATATTTGAAGATTTTAAACAGCCTTTATCAAAACTATAATATATCTGAGATTTCTTAGTCTTCTTAAAACTAACAAGTTAGCCTGACACAGTTACATGGGTGCTGGCAAAGGACACAACACTCCTGGGTCAGATGCAAAATAACAACAGCCAAGCTCCCTTAGCCACATCCAATTCCCACAGACTGACAATAAAAGGGCCAGGTGACATCTGCATATGCAGTGGGATGTATGACAAGAGAGCAACCCTGTGATCTTAAGGAAACCAAATCTTCTATAATAGTAAACATGCCGGGGTTTTGCTTATGAGGGAGACACTAATCTTACATTTCAAGCCTCGAAAAGTCTTTGCTTTTCTGTATATTCCAAGGTAGATTCCTATACAAACATTCTTGAACAGATAGTCCTTAAAAAAAAAAAAAAAGGAAATCAGTGCCTCTGCTCTCAGGATATACAGAAACATAAGAAACCTATGGATATTTGTCTCCCAACAACCCCTATCTAGGATGACAATGTCTTTTGATTATAAGATCTAAGGACAGCATTACATTTGCTTTATGTTTTTGGTTTTCTTTTAATTTTTAAAGTTTTTTTTGATGTGGACCATTTTTTTTTAAGTCTTTATTGAATTTCTTACAGTATTGTTCCAGTTTTATGTTTTGGCTTTTTGGCTGAGAGACAGGTGGGATCTTAGCTCCCCAATCAGGGATCGAACACACACCCCCTGCATTGGAAGGTGAAGTCTTAACCACTGGGCCACCAGGGAAGTTCCCATAACATTTGGTTTAAATTGAAGCTTCGAATATCAAAATGTTTTTTGTTAGCTATGACTGTCTTCTACTTTTACTTCTGAGGAATCAACCTATATTTTTATTGCTTCAAGAGATAAGGATCCACTTAACACTTATTTCCTACCATCTTACTTTAGTTTAGTTTTATTTTGTTTTCTCTTACCCCGAGTTCAGAATATGTTTTTGATATATGTTTTTTACTTCCTCATAGAACTAAGAAAAAGATTCTGATTTTCACTTAGAGCAACCTTGAACTATTACTTAGCTATCACACAGACTAGACAGGAAGATGTGGCAATAGTACAGGGTATTATCTCTAGAAGGAGACAAAATGAGAAGCAGTCAACCAAACCGGAAAAAAAAAAAAAAACTGCTAAAAGTGAAATATTGTTGCAAAGTGTGCATTTTTTGTAATTCTTTGATTACCATTATTTAAAACAAAGCCTAATGTATTGCATTTTTAACTGTATGCTTTCATAAACATACCACTTAGACTGAGAATAACCTGATACAATTAATTCCATATCTTATTTAGATAGTAACTTGTTTACATTTAATTTTTGTCACCTCTTGATAGGTGTATATTTTATGAGAGTATGGAATGTGCTTCTTCTGTACACTACTCTTATTCCTGCACCTAGAAGTGTGCCTGGAAAAGCAGGCAATCGTGGACATTAGTTAAATAAACAAATAAATTAGTATCATTATGACTTGCTGTAGGCTGTTTAAATATCATGATTTATTTAACTCTTTGTAGCATGATAAATAAACACACAAAATACGTTTCAAGATTACCATGGTTTAAAGATATAAAAGAAATCCAAACATTATGTCTTTAATAAAATGACCAAAATTTATACTATTAGAAATAAGAGTTTTATTGATTTAGAAATGAGAACAGGTATTTGATTTAATATTCTTTTAAGTGCATACTTGTAAAATTAAGCTAAATGTTTTAAGCTAGCAATATCATTAAAGCAAAGCTTCAAAATACTTTGTAATATCCTCATTTTAAAATCATTATGTGTTGCACAGGAGTTGGTGCACTATGGTGCTGCTTAATGGTATGAACTTTGGATCATTACAGACTTGGGTTCAAATCCAAGTTCTGCCAATATTTATGACTTTGACAAAATTTAAATATTTAAAAGTTTTGGTTCCTTTCTCTATAAAATAAGGATAATAGTAATGTATAACTTCTGAGTACAACATAAAAATATATAATGGTACATTATTATTATTGTTAGCAAATTTTGATATGAATTTCTTAAAATTTCTATTTCATGAGAAGAATGAAAACATCCTTCTTGCTATGTAGTCTGCTATATCTTGAAAATGATACCCCGAATCTGAGGCTTTGGCTATATGAAGATCTGCCTTGTTTACCTTGTTTCACCAGAGATTAATTTATTCATTAATTGAACAAATAGCTTGTACAATATCAGCATGTGAAAAGCTTGGCATTACCAAAAAATGTAATATATTGAGGAAATGGTATATAGTAGTATACTATATACTATATACTTACTACTATAAGTTTGTAACTATAGTAATTAAGATTTCAATTACTCTTTAGAGCTGTCAGATATTGAAAAATCTTGAATGCCTATAAAGCAATACACATGTAGACTGATGAGAACACTGAGTGAAATCATATTAAATTCAAAGACTCACAGCAGAGTAAATATACAGGAAAAGTTGTGGAGACTTGTGAAATTAAAGTAAGGATACCAAGCTAAGGAAATCATATCCTCTACTTCTTATGGAAATTCCCAGTAGTACCTGATAAATTTTTCAGAGGATAGAGAGCACTTACTTAAAGTTTTAATAAATATGGATCTCATCACTACTTAAGTAACATAAAAGTAAATTATCACTCTAAACAGATATTCAGATACATAGGTGTACTTTAGGAAAACATTTTTAGAGAAATCTGATACACACACATAATTTTTGAAATGTTTAAAAGGCAACTCCATTCACTCTATATTTTAGTAATCAAATGATTCCTAGCACTTGCTGCACATCATAGTTTCAAAATGGAAAAAAATAACCAGTAATTTCTTCTTCAGCGTGTTAAAAGGACTGTTGACTATTGACTCTCCCCACCAGTCACCAGAATAACCTATCAGTCAAGGAACGTAGGACATCTCTTGGGCAGTCTTAGTAATATCTCAGAAGGGGAAGTTCATCAGAAGATATTTGCAGAGTTTTTGTTTCTGAGCTTATGTAGTTTAAAGTTGGTCATTTAAAGCCCCAAATTGATTGAGATCAGGCAGTTTATAACAATAGTTTAGGAGTAGTGGACACGATGAGGTAAGAATCTTAAAGTGAGTTGCTATAAGTAAACTGTGGTTTGATAAACAACATTTTTACTTTTGTGAACAGTTTGATCTGTAATTAATAGAGTTTGGAGGAACCCTCTCTCAAAAAAACTGTAAAGTTATTTTTCACGTTATCTTTCTGGGCAATAATTTCACAGAACTATTTGTTCTTGTTGACCAAATTTCCTTTTTTGTCAGGCCTGGTAGTTAAAATATGTTCATACAGGTGCTTTCAGTTCTCTGTGTCCATTCTTTTCAGTCTCATAAATCTGTTTCAGGGTTTTTTATTTATTTATTTTAATTTGAGGGTTCTAACAGAAAAGAAAACTTTAACTATTCAAATATGAAAAACATAGAATAGAAAGGTACACCTGCAGTTAATTAAAGAGACCATTAATTCATAATTAATAATCAGATAAATTCAGGACTTTTAAGAGACTAATTAAAGAATACTTCTTTCACAAATACACACACACACACACACACACACACACACACACACACACACACAGAGTAGTACCTCTTGTTAAATGTCCCTGTTATATAACTGTTAAATATTTTTTTGTGACAAAAACAAGTAGAACTTTTGAATAAATTATAAAATAATTACATCTTAACCAACTATGATTTGGTAATAATCCTAATGTTGCTAAAATATAAACAACTGCAAATTTGGAAACAGATCCAGAAATTCAATTGGGAATTGGAAGTCTTTGAGGAATAGAGAAGGTTTGCTACTGCTAGAAATTTTGAACTTTAAAGCAGGAAAATATAATATTATAATTATAATATTATAATATAATTCTATTTCAAAGTCAGGTTTATAATAGAAATAGTTGGACTCCGAGCTGATTTTATTTTTTACCTTATTTTCTCTTCCTACTATTGCTACTATTTGGTCACAATGGTACATGCAAACCATCATATAATCAAAAATGATTACAAGTTGGCCCATCCATGTACTTCAAGTTGTAGACAGCTGAGTACACAGGACCATTGGCTACCATTGGCATAATTTAAGGGCCATAAGCTATCTCCACATTTGCATTCTACATCTGTAGACCCTGTGGTCTACAGGATTTTCAGAGAAATCACATGTCAAAAGTACCAGCATACCAATACAATAAAAGGTTTATGATCTGAATGTATTCTGATTACCACATTTTATTCAATAACAAGAAAAATGTTCTGTGTAAAGCTTTCCAAAAATCTACTGGCATAAGTTTACTGCTTCTCTCGACATTTAAGACTTAAAAATACCTTGTTTTAGTTACACATATGAAATTATTTCCACATATGGAAATAGTTAATGTGTGCATGAGGCTATATATAATACCAATGAGGTCTGAGTTGTTAAATCTTGCTCCTTTAGTACCCACTCTTTTTCTTTCTTCTTGCTACCCCTGGTGTGACACAGCCCTCACTATGCTTTGAGCAAAAGTTATTCAAAATATGTTGAATCTAAAGGATTACATTTTAAATATAATTTGGAAACCGTATTCCTATATACAGACTTGCACCACAGAAAAAATTAAAAACTGTGACTTGAAGCATCTCTGGCTGGGCATAAGTAGTACTCAGCATCAGATGATTTAGACACAGCTGCTTCTACAGACATGTGAGGGATTCTTCTGAGTTTAAATGTTTGTTTGTTTGTGTGTTTGTTTTTTTAATCTCTAACATACAGCAGTTTGGAAATTCAGTAACATTTTAATTATAATTATTAATAAATAAAAGTAGGATAAAGAAAAATTGTGTGTTTGCTTAGGAAGCAGGAATATAGGAGTGGACTTCTGATCAATTTTGGCTGCTTGCTCAAAGTAATTTTTATTTATTTTTCATAGTTTTTTTGACTCTTGTTGGATGAGGTTTAAAGTATATGGATCTCTGAAAATGTACTGATTTTCCCAAATGACTGAAACAAATTGGGGAAAGAAAACCTGCTGGGGCAGCATCCAGGAAAATGGCGGAAGACTAAGATGTGGAGATCACCTTCCTCCCTACAGAGACAAGAGAAATACATCTACACGTGGAACAATTCCTACAGAACACCTAATGAACGCTGGCAGAAGACCTCAGACCTCCCAAAAGGCAAGAAAGCCCCCACGTACCTGGGTAGGGCAGAAGTAAAAAGAATAAACAGAAACAAAAGGAGAAGGACGGAACCTGCACCAGTGAGAGGGAACTCCTCAGACCTAGGCAAGAAAGCCCCCACGTACCTGGGTAGGGCAGAAGTAAAAAGAATAAACAGAAACAAAAGGAGAAGGACGGAACCTGCACCAGTGAGAGGGAACTGTGAAGGAGGAAAGGTTTCCACACACTAGGAAGCCCCTTAGCGGGCAGAGACTGCGGGTGGTGGAGGGGTAAAGTTTCGGAGACGCAGAGGAGAGCACAGCAACAGGTATGCGGAGGACAAAGCGGAGGGATTCCTGCACAGAGGGTCAGTGCCGACCGGCACTCACCAGACTGAGAGGCTTGTCTGCTCATCCGCCGGCGCGGGCGGGCTGGGAGCTGAGGCTCGGCCTTTGGTCGGAGCGAAGTGAGAGGACTGGGGTGGGCGACGTGAACACAGCCTGCAGGGGGTTAGTGCACCACGGCTGGCCGGGAGGGAGTCCGGGGAAAAGTCTGGACCTGCCAAAGAGGCAGACATTTTTTCTCTCTTTGTTTCCTGGTGCGTGAGGAGAGGGGAATAAGAACACTGCTTAAAGGAGCTCCAGAGACGGGCACGAGCCTCGGCTAAAAGCGTGGACCCCAGAGACGGGCATGAGATGCTACAGTTGCTGCTGCCGCCACCAAGAAGCCTGCGTGTGAGCACAGGTCACTATCCAAACCCCCTGCCTGGGATCCTGTGCAGCCCGCCACTGCTATGGTCCAGGGATCCAGGGATAATTCCCCAGGGAGAACGCATGGTGCGCCTCAGGCTGGTGCAACGTCATGCTGGCCTCTGCCGCCGCAGGCTTGCCCCGCACTCCGTGCCCCTACCTCACCCCGGCCTGAGTGAGCCAGAGCCCCCGAGTCAGTGGCTCTTTAACATCGACCTCTCTGAGCGAAGAGCAGACACCCTCTGGCGACCTACGTGCAGAGGCAGGGCCAAATCCCAAACTGAGCTCCTGGGAGCTGTGAGAACAAAGAAGAGAAAGGGAAATCTCTCCCAGCAGCCCCAGAAGCAGCGGATTAAAGCTCCACAATGAACTTGATGTACCCTGCATCTGTGGAATATATGAATACACAATGAATCATCCCAAATTAAGAAGGTTGACTTTGAGAAAGATTTATGATTTTTTCCCCTTTTCCTCTTTTTGTAAGGGTGTATGTTTATGCTTCTATGTGAGATTTTGTCTGTATAGCTTTGCATTCACCATTTGTCCTACGGTTCTATGTGTCCATTTTATTTCCTTAATAATTACTTTTTATTTTAAAAATATTATTTTATTTTACTTTATCTTCTTTCTTTCTTTCCTTCCTTCCCTCCTTTAGACAAGGAATCATCCCAAATTGAGGAGGTGGATTTTGGGAGCAAGATTTATGATTTTTTCCTCTTTACCTCTTTTTGTGAGTGTGTATGTGTATGCTTCTCTGTGAGATTCTGTCTGTATAGCTTTGCTTCCACTATTTGTCCCAGGGTGCTATGGGTCTGTTTTTCTCTTTTTTTTTCTCTTAATTATTATTTTTTTAAATTTTAATAACTTTATTATATTTTAACTCACTTTTATTTTACTTTATCGTCTTTCTTTCCTTTTTCCCTTCCTTCCCTCCTTACTTCTCCCTCCCTCCATCCTTCCCTCTTTTCTTTCATTCTTTCTTTCTACTTCTACTAATTCTTTCTTTCTACATTTTCTCCATTTTATTCTGAGCCGTGTGGATGAACGGCTCTTGGTGCTGCAGCCAGGAGTCAGTGCTGTGCCTCTGAGGTGGGAGAGCCAACTTCAAGACAGTGGTACACAAGAGACCTCCCAGCTCCACGTAATATCAAACAGTGAAAACCTCCTAGAGATCTCCATCTCAACACCAGCACCCAGCTTCACTCAACGACCAGCAAGCTACAGTGCTGGACATCCTGTGTTAAACAACTAGCAGTACAGGAACATAACCCCACCCATTAGCAGAGAGGCTGCCTAAAATCATAAGTCCACAGACACACCCAAACACACCACCAGAGGTGGACCTGCCCTCAAGAAAGACAAGATCCAGCCTCATCCACCACAACACAGGCACTAGTCCCCTCCACCAGGAAGCCTACACAACCCACTGAACCAACCTTAGCCACTGGAGACATACACCAAAAACAACGGGAACTATGAACCTGCAGCCCGCAAAAAGGAGACCCCAAACACAGTAAGATAAGCAAAATGAGAAGTCAGAAAATCACACAGCAGATGAAGGAGCAAGATAAAAATACACCAGACCTAACAAATGAAGAGGAAATAGGCAGTCTACCTGAAAAAGAATTCAGAATAATGATAGAAAAGATGATCCATAATCTTGGAAACAGAATAGACAAAATGCAAGAAACTTTTAACAAGGACCTAGAAGAGCTAAAGATGAAACAAGTGACCTGGAAGATAAAATAGTGGAAATGACTGCTGCAGAGCAGAATAAAGAAAAAAGAATGAAAAGAACTGAGGACAGTCCCAAAGACCTCTGGGAAAACATGAAATGCACCAACATTTGAATTATAGGGGTTTGCGAAGAAGAAGAGAAAAAGAAAAGGACTGAGAAAATATTTGAAGAGATTATGGTTGAAAACTTGCCTAATATAGGAAAGGAAATAGTTAATCAAGTCCAGGAAGCACAGAGAGTCCCATACAGGATAAATCCAAGGAGAAATACACCAAGACACATATTAATCAAACTGTCAAAAATTAAATACAAAGAAAGCATATTAAAAGCAGCAAGGGAAAAACAACAAATAACACACAGGGGAATCCCAATAAGGTTAGCAGCTGATCTTTCAGCAGAACCTCTGCAAGCCAGAAGGGACTGGCAGGGCATATTTAAAGTGATGAAGGAGAAAAACCTGCAACCAAAGTTACTCTAACTAGCAAGGATCTCATTCAGATTGCATGGAGAAAGTAAAACCTTTATAGACAAGCAAAAGCTGAGAGAGTTCAGCACCAGCAAACCAGCAAACCAGCTTTACAACAACTGCTAAAGGAACTTCTTCAGGCAAGAAACACAAGAGAAGGAAAAGAACTACAATAACGAACCCAAAACAATTAAGAAAATGGGAATAGGATCATACATATTGATAATTAGCTTAAATGTAAATGGAATAAATGCTCCCACCAAAAGACACGGATTGGCTGAACGGAGACAAAAACAAGACTCATATATTTGCTGTCTACAAGAGACCCACTTCAGACCTAGAGAGACATCCAGACTGTAAGTAAGGGGCTGGAAAAAGATATTTCATGAAAACGGAAACCAAAACAAAGCTGCTGTAGCAATTCTCATACCAGACAAAATAGATTTTAAAATAAAGACTATTAGAAGAGACAAAGAAGGACACTGCATAATGATCAAGGGATCAATCCAAGAAGAAGATATAACAATTGTAAATATTTATGCACCCAACATAGGAGCACCTCAATACATAAGGCAAATACTAACAGCCATAAAATGCGAAACTGGCAGTAACATATACATAGTAGGGGACTTCAACACCCCACTTTCACCAAAGGACAGATCATCCAAAATGAAAATTAATAAGGAAACACAAGCTTTAAATGATACATTAAACAAGATGGACTGAATTGATATTCATAGGACATTCAATCCAAAAACAGCAGAATACACAATTTTCTCAAGTGCTCATGGAACATTCTCCAGGATAGATCATATCTTGGGTCACAAATCAAGCCTTGGTAAATTTAAGAAAATTGAAATTGTATCAAGTATATTTTCTGATCCTAACGCTATGAGACTGGATATCAATTACAGAAAAAGACCTGTAAAAATGAAAACACCTGGAGGGTAAACAATACACTATTTAATAACGAAGTGATCACTGGAGAAATCAAAGAGGAAATTAAAAAATACCTAGAAACAAATGACAATGGAGACAAGACAACCCAAAATATATGGGATGCAGCAAAAACAGTTCTAAGGGGGAAGTTTATAGCAATTTAATCCTATCTTAAGAAACAGGAAACATCTTGAATAAACAACCTAACCTTGCATCTAGAGCAATTAGAGAAAGAAGAACAAAAAATACCCAAAGTTAGCAGAAGGAAAGAAATCATAAAAATCAGATCAGAAATTAATGAAAAAGAAATGAAGGAAATCATAGCAAAGAACAATGAAACTAAAAGCTGGTTCTTTGAGAAGATAAACAAGTTGATAAACCATTAGCCAGACTCCTCAAAAAAAAAAAAAAATAATAAAGGGAGAAGACTCAAATCAATAGAATTAGAAATGAAAAAGGAGAATAACTGACACTGCAGAAATATAAAAGATCATGAGAGATTACTACAAGCAACTCTATGCCAATAAAATGGACAACCTGGAAGAAATGGACAAATTCTTAGAAATGCACAACGGCCAAGTCTGAATCAGGAAGAAATAGAAAATATGAACAGACCAATCACAAGCACTGAAATTGAAACTGTCATTAAAAATCTTCCAACAAACAAAAGCCCAGGACCAGATGGCTTCACAGGCGAATTCTATCAAACATTTAGAGAAGAGCTAACACCTATCCTTCTCAAACTCTTCCAAAATATAGCAGAGGGAGAAACACTCCGAAACTCTTTTTACGAGGCCACCATCACCCTGATACCAAAACCAGACAATGATGTCACAAAGAAAGAAAACTACAGGCCAATATCACTGATGAACATAGATGCAAAAATCCTCAACAAAATACTAGCAAACAGAATCCAACAGAACACTAAACGGATCTTCCACCATGATCAAGTGGGGTTTACTCCAGGAATGCAAGGATTCTTCAATATACGCAAATCAATCAACGTGATACACCATCTTAACAAACTGAAGGAGAAAAACCATATGATCATTTCAATAAATGCAGAGAAAACTTTTGACAAAATTCAACATCCATTTATTATAAAAACCCTGCAAAAATTAGGCATAGAGGGAACTTTCCTCAACATAATAAAGGCCACATGTCACATCCCACAGCAAACATCATCCTCAATGGTGAAAAACTGAAAGCATTTCCACTAAGATCAGGAACAAGACGAGGTTGCCCACTCTCACCACTCTTATTCAACATAGTTTTGGAAGTTTTGGAATCAGAGAAGAAAAGCAAATAAAAGGAATCCAAATCAGAAAAGAAGAAGTAAAGCTGTCACTGTTTGCAGATGACATGATACTATACATAGAGAATCCTAAAGATGCTACCAGAAAACTACTAGAGCTAATCAATGAATTTGGTAAAGTAGCAGGATACAAAATTAATGCACAGAAATCTCTGGCATTCCTATACACTAAGGATGAAAAAATCTGAAAGTGAAATCAAGAAAACACTCCCACTTACCACTGCAACCAGAAGAATAAAATATCTAGGAATAAACCTACCTAAGGAGACAAAATACCTGTATGCAGAAAATTATAAGACACTGATGAAATAAATTAAAGATGATACAAATAGATGGATAGATATACCATGTTTTTGGATTGGAAGAATCAAAATAGTTAAAATGACTCTATTACCCAAAACAATCTACATATTCATTGCAATCACTATCAAACTACCACTGGCATTTTTCACTGAACTATAACAAAAAAAAATTCACAATTTGTATGGCAACACAAAAGACCCTGAATAACCCAAGCACTCTTGAGAATGTAAAATGGAGCTGGTGGAATCAGGCTCCCTGACTTCAGACTATACTGCAAAGCTACAGTAATTAAGAGAGTATGGTACTGACACAAAAACAGAAAGATATATAAATGGAACAGGATCAAAAGCCCAGAGATAAACCCACAGACATATGGTAACCTTATCTTTAATAAAGGAGGAAGGAATGTACAGTGGAGAAAGGACAGCCTCTTCAATAAGTGGTGCTGGGAAAACTGGACAGGTACATGTAAAAGTATGAGATTAGGTCATTCCATAACACCATACACAAAAATAAGCTCAAAATCGATTAAAGACCTAAATGTAAGGCCAGACACTATCAAACTCTTAGAGGAAAACATAGGCAGAACACTCTATGACATAAATCACAGCAAGATCCTTTTTGTCCCACCTCCTAGAGAAATAGAAATAAAAACAAAAATAAACAAATGGGACCTAATGAAACTTCAAAACTTTTGCACAGCAAAGGAAACCATAAACAAGACCAAAAGACAACCTTCAGAATTGGAGAAAGTATTTGCAAATGAAGCAACTGACAAAGGATTAATCTCCAAAATTTATAAGCTGCTCATGCAGCTCAATAACAACAACAACAAAAAAAAACAACAACTCAATCCAAGAATGGGAAGAATACCTAAATAGACATTTCTCCAAAGAAGATATACAGACTGACTGCCAATAAACATATGAAAGAATGCTCAACATCACTAATCATTAGAGGAATGCAAATCAAAGCTACAATGAGATATCATCTCACACCAGTCAGAATGGCCATCATCAAAAACTCTAGAAATAATAAATGCTGGAGAGGGTGTGGAGAAAAGAGAACCCTCTTGCTCTGTTGGTGGGAATGTAAACTGATACAACCACTGTGGAGAACAGTATGGAGGTTCCTTAAAAACCTCAAATAGAACTATCATATGACCCTGCAATCCACTACTGGGCATATACCCTGAGAAAACCATAATTCAAAAGAGTTCTGTACCAAAATGTTCATTGCAGCTCTCTTTACAACAGCCCAGAGATGGAAACAACCTAAATGTCCATCATTGGATGAATGGGTGAAGAAGATGTAGCACATATATACAATGGAATATTACCCAGCCATAAAAACAAACGAAATTGAGCTATTTTTAATGAGGTGGATAGACTTAGAGTCTGTCATACAGAGTGAAGTATGTCAGAAAGAGAAAGACAGATACCATATGCTAACATATATATATGGAATTTAAGGAAAAAAAATATATCATGAAGAACCTAGGGGTAAGACAGGAATAAAGACACAAATCTACTAGAGAATGGACTTGAGGATATGGGGAGGGGGAAGTGTAAGCTGTGGCAAAGCGAGAGAGAGGCATAGACATACATACACAACCAAACGTAAGGTAGATAGTTAGTGGGAAGCAGCCGCATAGCAGAGGGAGATCAGCTTGGTGCTTTGTGACTGCCTGGAGGGGTGGGATAGGGAGGGTGGGAGGGAGGGAGATGCAAGAGGGAAGAGATATGGGAACATATGTATATGTATGTATATATATATATAACTTATTCACTTTGTTATAAAGCAGAAACTAACAAAAAAATAAATCTTCAAGATCAACCCATTTGTAAGTAAAACTAATCTTTGTCTGACAAAAAAAAAAAAAAAAAAAAAAAAAAAACCTGCGGAAAGTAGAGAAGCTAATCCAGTTTTTCCTGTGCCTTTCGAACTTCGAGCAGAATTAGAGGACCAAGGCTAGCTTTGCTCTACTTGTTTGGAGTTAATAATGTAAGGACA
This sequence comes from Lipotes vexillifer, assembly GCF_000442215.2. NCBI lineage: Eukaryota > Metazoa > Chordata > Mammalia > Artiodactyla > Lipotidae > Lipotes > Lipotes vexillifer. The sequence continues at coordinate 4,314,181 of NW_006787679.1, forward strand.
AATTTGAATTACTCTTTGAAATTAACTCATATGATTACTACCAACAGAAGAGATACTAAGCAAGATGAGATCATAGTCAGTGAATGATGTCTAATCTCAACTACTTTTTAAGATCTTTGAGTCAAGCATGACTCTTGGGAGACTACAATGAAAAAAATACAAGTGAGAGTGAAAGAGAAGGAGGTCACTGCCCTCAATTTCTTTCATTAATTTGTTTACTGTACAAAGAAATAATTGGAAATGACTGACATATTTCATCTGTGAGTGTCTTAGATTTTGTTCTTGTTGTTTTGTTTCCATTTGCCCCTTAATGTCATGGTTTTATTTGACTGTTAGTTGAATATATGCATTAAAAGCCTTGAGTCATAGAATATTAATTAAGATTAACAGGACACTACTGTTACTTGCTATCTTATATTCATTGTAGATTAAAAATAAATAAACACATTGGTCTGTTAATACCTGCTAAAAGTTAGACTAAAAATACTTCTTTTGGTTTAATAGAAGGATTTGAAATTTCTTCCTCTTGTATAAAAATCCAAGCCTATGGGGAGCAGTCACTTTGGAGATGGATTGTAGAACATTATGTTACAAACTGGATATCATGAGAGAAGTCAACACATAGTGTTCAAATTTATTTAATAGGCCTAGTATCTTAAAATATTTGGAGTAGCTATGATTATAGTAATGTGTCTAAATGCTTATAAAGGAAAATATTTTATGTTAGTAGATACTTTAATAGCACTGAAAATTATTTAAACCTACTAAAATATTAATCCTTGGTAAACATTCAAAATAAGCTGAATGACCTGTTGAATCACATAAAAGCCCCAAGTGCTAAGAAAGATAGAGTTAAGTTTTAAAAAACCTCATTCATTTAAACCTCTACATGTTTTTTTCTCTTATTACTAACTGGGGAGAAGAATATTACTCTCCTGCCATGTTCATTTATTGCCATCAGACATCAATTTGAAATTGTTAGAAAAGCCAGCATAATGGAAAGTGAATTTTAACTTCTTTTTTCTCATGATTCAAAGAGTCTAAAACTCTGTTCCATCATTGGTTGTTCATATCCCAAACCTCAGAACCTGTTTTTCAAAAGATGATTCAAGTGTTTCTGAGATAATTTATTTTCTCAATTTTAGCCCTTGGATCACTTATAAAATTATATACTCCTCATCCAAAATGGCTTTAATGGCATATTAACATGTTGTTCCTTATTTGAAGAATAACAACAATAGAGAAGAATGACAATGACAATCATGGCAATATGACTTTCACCTTGAGTCAGGGGAGAAAGAGTCTGTGCTAGAAGCCTATATTTCTCAGATCCTTATATCCTTAACTTAACATCATACATTTTAACATAACTGCTTTAGGAAGATGGAAAATGATGCTCAAAAAGTCAAATAAATCACATGTACAATTTAAAGTTACAGACTCAGGGTTCAGAATTCAAACATAGGTCCTTAGGGCTCTAAAGATTATGCTATTTCTGCTAATCTGACACTGAGATAACCTAGATTTAAATTTGCAGTTGCTAATCAATAGGATGTGACACAAGATAAGACTTGTGTTATCCTTTAGTTTCAGGTTCCCCATTATAGATTCTTTGGTATGCTGATTTTTAGCTTTGCACAATGCACATTTATGAGATAAGTTCTATTCCTTCATGTATACATCATTAGAAAAAATGTCAAGATAGATGGGAGACCAATGTTGAATAAACTCACTATATTTTTGTTAAACTCCTCTAGGTCATCAGTGGAGTAGGCAAAGAGAATGCAATTTGAAACATTCACTCTGGTCAGCATTCTTTTCTGACTTTCCTTTTTCCAGACAACTGAAATATTACCATTTTGGTGGGAGAGGGGCATTCTTTACCTTTTGTTTGCTATCATCTTTTAAGTTTTTTTTCATTTTCTTAGCTTTATTCTTTTCACAAACATATATGTATGTAGTAGGGCAAGTCCTTTATTCTGGAAAAAAAAAAAGAAATGCTTTAAAAATATACTGTCCTCCTAATTAGAGGTGATTTTGTTGTTGTAATTATGGGTTGGAAAATAATTATAGTTTGTGACCTTTTCCTGCTGTGAAGTATTTTTCATTTTCTTGCCAATACTTATAAAGTCACCATATCTCACACAAATGGATTAAAACTGACAATTGGATAAGATAAAATATCATGTCATGAAATGTTTATATACAATACTCCCCAAAAACATGCTCACAGATACATATACACATGCATGTACAGATACACACACACTCTTACAGATAGACATACAAACTGCCACTTTGCGTATGAATTTGTTCTAGTAATAGCCCTGGGACTTAGCGATTTTGAGACCATTATATCATAGTTCCTAAGTAAATTTGACTACAATTATCTGTGAATTTTCATAATTTTATAAGCATTTTGAAATTTTCTAAATTATTTAAGTATTTTAGACTGTCACAACATAAGACACTTCTATGTTTTCTTCAAAAATATTAATTTCACAACTGATATTTGAAATAGCAAGACATTGAAAACAATTGCTAGGGCATAATGCAAAAGAGAAATATCCTCAGCTTAGAGGCTCAGAAGTCTGGACAGGACCAGGGATAGGGTCTCTGTATAGCATACACTTGCAAAATATTTCTTTGTGTTTTGACCCTCCCAAATATTTTTAAACATTTTATCATGTGTAACAGGGACTTTATGGAAATATATTACTTCTCCTTCCCCATTTTCTACCTATATCCCTTCAAGGACACTCATATACTTTAGATTAGTACAATGGGAACTTCTAACTTTTCATATTCAGGTTCCCTTTTCAGTGAATTCTGTTGTAAGAGGGACTACTCAGTTTTTCTTTACATTCTAACTAATTCGTTATGCTCCTGTGATTTATTTATAACACTTTTCCTTGATCTGAAGGAAACTCTTCAAAAGCAGGCCATCAATCACTGAACGTCCACATGAAGAAATGACCTTCATGTCTATTTCTTGATCTAAATAATTTATCTCTCCTTGTACAAATTCTTCAAGGTAGTATAATTGTTTTTCTACTTGTTGTTCCAAGTTTTTGCTATGAAATTAGATTCAAGGTAGAAGGATATATATGTGTATATACAAATATATGTAAATATATATATATATATATATAATATACCTGTATTAATATTTATGTTATATAGGTAGGAATATTTATAAAAGCCAAATCTATTAACTCATTATTTAGCTTCTTGTTGTTTTCTTATTTTATGTGAGCAGACATAATGAGGAACACATCATGTAATAATTAAAAAATATTTTTGTGTGTATATTTTTCTTCTGAATGTTTTAGCTATTTGGAATACTTAATTATATGATTCAGTTTGACTCCTTAATTATTTTAAATACTAATGTTGCACAATACTGTTACACAAGGTTAAAAGTGCAATATCAAATAGTGCTAGACTCTTTTCATTATTATTTTTTAAATTGTTCAATATGTGAGGAATAAATGTCTGAGTATAGGCTTTCCCTGAAGGTGGACTAGGAAGATCCATCAGAGTTACCCAATAGCTATGGATTAGTCAGGTTAGGCTAGATTATCCTGTGGTAACTGACAGCCCCAGATCTTAGTGGTTAAATACAACAAACTGTTAGTACTCACTCACGCTGTGAATCTAGCATGCTTTGGTAGATAGTTCTACTCCACACAGTCAATTCAGATACAGTCTGAGGGAGACCTACCATCATATAGCTGAAGCATCTGGAAGACCTGACTTTTAAATTACCACAGATGGTGAGAAAAGTACTTAAGAGTCTTAAACTTCTTTGGCACAGAAGGTGCTATGTATCCTCCCTCTACCATAACTATAACTCTTGTAGTCTATTGACCAGAACTAGTCACATGGCCCATCCTAGTTGCAAGGAAGAAGAAAACTGCAGTTCAGCTATATGTTTAGAACAGGAGACCAATATAAGGGGGAGCATCAGAGGAGCCTTGATTGAATGTAAACATATTCTGCTACATATATTCATGTATAACTTCTCAAAAAGTTTAAGTAAAATTCCACGTGTTTAACAATAAAATAATAATATTGTAATGTAAATATGTTCACCAGTTTCTTAATATTTAAATTATTTGATTAAACATATTCTCCTTGTCTTTTAACTATTTGTATTATTTTAATTGATATTTGTAATTTTTATATTTTAATAATTCATTGACTTTAACCCTTGTTTTTGACATTTGCCCTGCTAAATTATATATCTCAGAATTATATATTTATCTTTTTTCTAGTTATTTTAACATAAGGAAATTAGTAATTTAAATCTGTTTTGTTGTTATTGAGAAAACCTAATACTAGTAAATTGCCAACATTTTTTAAAAACATCCATATCATTTCTCATTATAAAGGGTGTTTATAGACTTTGTATTTTTAAAAAGAAACCACATGTTCTGCTTTATTTCCTTCAGTTGGTATAAAAGAATCTGTAAAGAATCCTTTAATATTTCAACAGCTTGGTCTTATTATCATCTGCTGTATCTACACTTCTCTTGTTTCTATAGAACACAGCACAGCCACATCACGTTATGTTCATTCATATCAACTATCAACCATTTTCTCAATTTTATCTAAAGCATTTTTGTGTGGTTAATGTGAATAATTCAGCTAGCTTTTTGTGTACCTATTAGGCTCAAAGCACTATAATATCTGCTGCAAATTGACATGTATAATATAGTTGAAGAGCTAAAGCACTTACACATGCATTTGTTTTACTGTTTTATAGCTCAAGAGAGTTCATTTTCAGAATTGCATAGGAAAAGAGAATTATGTACACAGATATGAGTAAATCTCTCTTAACTCTGCATGACTTTGGGGGATTATATAATTCTAAAAACAAATTATTTAAAACCATTTGCATTTCACTTATGGAATATTTAATAAGATTTGAAGCAGTAGAATAAATAATCATCTGATATATATTTTGTTTGAATTAAAGCTGGAATTGTCTGCCTTCTCTTGGAAAACTTGTATCATGGTCTAGGGCAAGGATAGTCTTTGTGTACTAGAAGATGAGGTAAGTTAGCCTAGGATTAAAAATTCAACATAAAATATCCTCCAAATGAATAACCATATGTGAATAAGTAGGAATTTCAATGCATTTATAGTTTAATTGAAGAAAATACAAATTCTTAATTGTCTGACTTTGATGAACTTATACTAATAAATGCTGAAAGTATATACTGGCTAAATGCTAATTCATAGATTATATCTTCTGATGTGCCATTTGCCATTATGTGCGTGCTATTTATCTCAAAATTCTTGTTTTCAGTCACAAAGCTCTTATATATAAGAAAGCTATAGCCTGCCCCATTTCTATATCTAATCCTGCAAAATAATATACTTTCCAAAAACTTAACTGTTTTACATATTTATGATTTTTCCCATAGTTTGCCTAAGGGATTTATTTCTCAATTGTGTTATAAAACACCACAGTAAAATGCTTTGCTTATTTTCTCATAAAGTATTGTCCTACAGCTACATGGTGCCTTCCTTCTGTTGTCTAGAGCAAACTGAGGGGTGTAGCATTGACCCAGCCTGCTCAATGTGCAGGACTCATGCCTGTAAGCACTGGAACTCTATAAGACTCATCACTGTGCATTTCTGTGTCATATCAGCAAGCTCATCTGAAGAAATACATTCTGACTGAGTAACCCTGAGGTAGAAAATGCTTAATTCTCCATTTCAAGAATTCACAGGAATGGAAAAATGATTCAGTTGGAAGGCATCTGCCCTGTCAGCACCATATTATCTTAATATAGTGTTTACTCTGTTACTGGTTTCAGTTATCCTTACACAGTTTGATAATCAGTTTTGAAGCTGACCTGGTGTATAACTTAACTCTGGTTCACAGTATGTTTATGACTGGTTTTAACATGATATCTAGGGATTTGCATCTTTCTTTCTGCCTAGTTTCTCTAGTCCCTTTTTCTGAGAAATATATTTAGAAAAGATGTAATAGGAGGATAAATTATTAAAAATTGTAAAGCCATTTGTTAAAAATAGTCTAAAGCTATTATAGTAGTTACCAATCACCAATATATTGAAATAAATGTATCCACTGACAAAAAGAACATTTAGATAGACATTACACACACACACACACACATAGGCAAAATGATGCTATCTGTATCTAATCATATATATGTACTTATTATATACATATATATAGTTGTACATGTGTACAAGTTATATTTAATTTAGGGTCTACACAAATCTGGTATGATCTCATCTTAACTAATGGTCCAACACTTCTAAAAAAGGTCATATTTGCAGATATCAGGGTCAGGGCTGCAACATACCTTTTTGGAAGACTCAATTCAAGATACAGTCAGTGTTCTGAATCCGTGGTTTCTACATCTGCATATTCAAATCAGTTGAGAATTGAAAATATTTTTCAAAATTCCAGAAAACTCCCTGAAGCAAAACTTGTATTTTCAATACAGATCTTCATATACTTCCATCTAAATGCTTATTTATTATACCAAGGGCCAATATTTATTACACCTAAATTCTTATAAAAATTAGAGAAGAGATATCTTGTGCATTCTTTGTTTAAAAATCATTTGGCTATTTTTGTTTAATTTTTATATCTTTATTCAATTACAATTCACATTCCATAAAATTCACCCATTTCTAATGTATTATTCAATGCATTTAATATATACAAACAGCTGTGAGACCATCACTACAGTCTAAGGTTAGTACATTTTGATAACTCAAGAAAAAAAAAAAAACCCACTTAGAATCATTCCCCTTCTCCCACCTGCTTATGCTCTAATCCTAACATATTACTCATCTTCTTTTTGCCTGTGTATATTTGCCTGTTTTTGACATTTCATTTAAATGGATTTTTTTATAACATGGAGTTGTTGGAGACTGGCTTACTTTACTTACCATGTTTTTTAAATTTATCCATGTTGTAACATGTACCAGTAAATAATTATATAAACTACACTAGAAGTAATCAATAGCAGAATAACTGAGGCAGAAGAATGGATAAGTGACCTGGAAGACAGAATGGTTAAATTAAAAAAAAAGAAAAAAGAAAAGAAATGAAGACAGCCTAAGAGACCTCTGTGACAACATTAAATGCAGCAACATATGCATTATAGGGGTCCAAGAAGGAGAAGAGAGAGAGAAAGGACCCAAGAAAATATTTGAATGGATTATATTCGAAAACTTCCCTAACATGGGAAAGGAAATAGCCACCCAAGTCCAGGAAGTGCAGAGAGTGCCATACAGGATAAACTCAAGGAGAAAAATGCTGACACACATAGTAATCAAATTGACAAAAATTAAAGGCAAAGAAAAAATATTGAAAGCAGGAAGGGAAAAATGACAACATACAAGGGAACTTCCATAAGGTTAACAGCTGATTTCTCAGCAGAAAATATACAAGTCAGAAGGGGGTGGCATGATATACTTAAAGTGATGAAAGAGACAAACTTACAGCCAATATTACTCTACCCAGCAAGGATCTCATTGAGATTCAATGGAGAAATCAAAAGCTTTACAGACAAGCAAAAACTAAGAGAATTCAGCACTCTCAGCTCTACAACAACTGCTAAAGGAACTTCTCTAAGTGGGAAACACTAGAGAAGAAAAGGACCTAAAAAAACAACCCCAAAACAATTAAGAATATGATAATAGGAAGATACATATTGATAATTACCCTAAACATGAATGGATTAAATGTTCCAAATAAAAGACCCAGACTTGCTGAATGGATACAAAAACAAGACCCTTATATATGCTGTCTACAAGACACCAACTTCAGACCTAGGACACATACAGACCGAAAGTGAAGGGATGCAAAAAGATATTCCATGCAAATGGAAATCAAAAGAAAGCTGGATAGCAATACTCAGATATAATAGATTTTAAACTAAAGAACGTTACAGGAGACAAGGAAGGACACTACATAATGATCAAAGGAAAAATCCAAGAAGAAGATATAACAATTATAAATATATATGCACCCAACATAGGGACACCTGAACACATAAGGCAACTGCTAACAACTATAAAAGAAGAAATTGACAGTAACACAACAGTGGGGGATTTAACACCTCACTTACACCAATAGACAGATGATCCAAACAGAAAATTAATAAGGAAACACAAGTTTTAAATGGCACAATAAACCAGATAGATTTAGTTGATATTTATAGGACATTCCATCCAAAAACAGGAGATTACACTTTCTTCTCATGTGCACACAGAACATTCTCCAGGATAGATCACACCTTGGGTCACAAATCAAACCTCAGTAAATTTAAGAAAATTGAAATCATATCAACCATATTTTCTGAACAAAACATTATGAGATTAGAAGTCAATTATAATGAAACAAATGTAAGAAACACAAATACATGGAGGCTAAACAATACGTTACAAAATAACCTAGTGATCACTGAAGAAATCAAAGAGGAAATCACAAAATACCTACAGACAAATGACAATGAAAACACAACAATCCAAAACTTATGGGATGCAGCAAAATCAGTTCTAAGAGGGAAGTTTATTGTAATATAATCCTACCTTAAGATACAAGAAAAGGGCTTCCCTGGTGGTGCAGTGGTTGAGGGTCTGCCTGCTGATGCAGGGGACAAGGGTTCATGCCCTGGTTCAGGAAGATCCCACATGCCACAGAGCGGCTGGGCCCGTGAGCCATGGCCACTGAGCCTGCATGTCCGGAGCCTTTGCTCCACAACGGGAGAAGCCACAACAGTGAGAGGCCCACATACCACAAAAAAAAAAAAGAAAAGAAAAATATCAAATAAATAATCTAACCTTGCACCTAAAGGAACTAGAGAAAGAAGAACAAACAAAACCCAAAGTTAGTAGAAGGAAAGAAATCATAAAGATCAGAGCAGAAATAAATGAAATACAAACTAAGAAAACAATAACAAAGATCAATAAAACTAAAAGCTGGTTCTTTGAGAAGATAAACAATGTTGATAAACCATTAGCCAGACTCATCAATAAAAAGAGGGAAAGGACTCAAATCAGTAAAATTAGAAATGAGAAAGGAGAAGTTACAACAGACACTGTAGAAATACAAAGCATCCTAAGAGACTACTACAAGCAGCTCTATGTCAATATAATGGACAACCTGGAAGAAATGGACAAATTCTTAGAAAGGTATAACTTTCCAAGACTTAACCAGGAAGAAACAGAAAATATGAACAGACCAATCAGAAGTAATGAAATTGAAACTGTGATTAAAAATCTTCCAAGAAACAGAAGTCCAGGACCAGGTGGCTTCACAGGTGAATTCTATCAAACATTTAGAGAAGAGCTAACACCCATTCTTCGCAAACTCTTCCAAAAAATTGCAGAGGAAGGAAAACTCCCAAACTCATTCTATGAGGCCAACATCACCCTGATACCAAAACCAGGTAAAGTTACTACCAAAAAAAGAAAATTACAGACCAATATCACTGATGAATATAGGTGCAAAATTTCTCAAAAAAATACTAGGAAACAGAATCCAACAACACATTAAAAGGATCATACACCATGATCAAGTGGGATTTACCTCAGAGATGCAAGGATTCTTCAATATATGCAAATCAATCAATGTGATATACCATATTAACAAATTGAAGAATAAAAACCATATGATTATCTCAATAAATGCAGAAAAATCTTTTGACAAACTTCAACACCCGTTTATGATAAAAACTCTCCAGAAAGTGAGCATAGAGGAAACCTACTTCAACATAATAAAGGCCATATATGACAAACTCACAACAAACATCATTCTTAATGGTGAGAAACTGAAAGCATTTCCTCTAAAATCAGGAACAAGACAAGGATGTCTACTCTCACTGCTATTATTCAACATAGTATTGGAAGTCCTAGCCACTGCAATCAGAGAAGAAAAAGAAATAAAAAGAATACAAATTGGAAAAGAAGAAGTAAAGCTGTCACTGTTTGCAGATGACATGATAGTATACATAGAGAACTCTAAAGACACCACCAGAAAACTACTAGAGCTCAACAATGAATTTGGTGAAGTTGCAGGATACAAAATTAATGCACAGAAATCTCTTGCATTCCTATATACTAATGATGAAAAATCTGAAAGAGAAATTAAGGAAACACTCCCATTTACCATTGCAATGAAAATAATAAAATACCTAGGAATAAACCTACCTAAGGAGACAAAAGACCTGTATGCAGAAACATATAAGGCACTGATGAAAGAAATTAAAATAATACCAACAGATGGAGAGATATACCATGTTCTTGGACTGGAAAAATCAATATTGTGAAAATGACTATACTACTCAGAGAAATCTACAGATTCAATGCAATCCCTATCAAATTACCAATGACATTTTTTATGGAACTAGAACGAAGTAACTTAAAATTTTTATGGAGACACAGAAGACCCCAAATAGCTAAAGCAGTCTTGAGGGAAAAAAACGGAGCTGGAGGAATCAGACTCCCTGACTTTAGTCTATACTACAAAGCTACAGTAATCTAGACAATATGGGACTGGCACAAAAACAGAAATTTGGATCAATGGAACAGGAGAGAAAGCCCAGATATAAACCCACACACCTATGGTCAACTAATCTATGACCAAGGTGGCAAGGATATAAAATGGAGAAAAGACAGTCTCTTCAATAAGTGGTGCTGGGAAAACTGTACAGCTACATGTAAAAAATGAAATTAGAACACTCCCTAACACGATGCACAAAAATAAACTCAAAATGGATTAGAGACCTAAATGTTAGACTGGGCACTAAATAAATCTCTTAGAGGAAAACATAGGAAGAGAACTCTGACATAAATCACAGCAAGATAATTTTTGATCCACCTACTAGAGTAATGGTAATAAAAACAAAAATAAACAAATGGGACCTAATGAAACTTCAAAGCTTTTGCACAGCAAAGGAAACCATAGACAAGACCAAAGGACAGCCCTCAGAATGGCAGAAAATATTTGAAAATGAATCATCAGACCAAGGATTAATCTCCAAAATATATAAACAGGTCATGCAGCTCAATATTACAAAAACAAAAAAACCCTATCCCAAAATGAGCAGAAGGCCTAAATAGACATTTCTCCAAAGAAGACATACAGATGGCCAATAAGCACTTGAAAATCTGCTCAAAATCACTAATTATTAGAGAAATGCAAATCAAAACTACAGTGAGGTATCACCTCACACCAGTTAATGGACATCATCAGAAAATCTACAAACAACAAATGCTGGAGAGAGTCTGGAGAAAAGGGAACCTTCTTGCACTCTCGGTGGGAATGTAAATTGATCCAGCCACTATGGAGAACAGTATGGAGAAAAAGAACTAAAAATAGAATTGCCATATGGTTCAGCAATCACACTACTGGGCCTATACCCAGAGAAAACCATAATTCAAAAAGATACATGCACCCCAATGTTCATTGCAGCACTCTTTACAATAGCCAGGTCATGGAGGCAGCCTAAATGCCCATCGACAGATGAATGGAGAAAGAAGTTGTGGTACATATATACAATGGAATATTACTCAGCCATAAAAAATGAAATTGGGTAATTTGTAGAGTCATGGATGGACATAGAGACTGTCATACAGAGTGAAGTAAGTCAGACAGAGAAAACCAAATATCACATATTAACACATATATGTGGAACCTAGAAAATGGTACAGATGAACAAGTTTGCAGAGCAGAAATTGAGACACAGAAGTAGAGAAAAAATGTATGGACACCAAGAGGGGTGGTGCTGGTGGTGTGATGAATTGGGAGATTGGTATTGACATGTATACACTGATGTGTATAAAATGGATGACTAATAAGAACCTGCTGAATAAAAAAATAAATAAAATTAAGTTTTAAAAATAGAAAATAGAAAGAAAAGGGACTGGAATTTATGGGTCATATGATAACTCTATGGTTAACATTTGAGGAACTATCAAGCCATTTAAAAAGTGCTGTACCATCTTACAATCCAACCAGCAATGAGTGTTTTAACTTCTGCAAACCTTCCCATCACTTGTTATTGTCTGCCTTTTAAAATTATAGCTATCGTTGTAGGTGTGAAATGGTATTCCATGGATCTTTATATTGTAATTACCTTAATGACTAATGATTTGAACATCTTTTTACATGCTACTTATCCATTCAAATATCTTCTTTAAAGAAATAAAACTATTCAATCACTTTTAAAGTAATTAAACACTATACTTTAATTTTCATTATATGTCTTTATATAATTAAGTTGTAAGAGTTCATTATATATTATGGATAAAATTTCTCTATCAGATATGTGATTTGCAAATATTTTCTCCCTTTCTGTGGATTATTTTTTTCACTCTTTCGATAGTATTTTTGCAAAACAAACATTTAAAATTTAAATATAGACTAGTTTATCTGTACTTTATTTTTCACCAATTCCATCATGTATTTGTTTTTCACATTTTGATTCTAGTTACAAATAGTATTTCCATGATAAAATATAGGAATTTTAAACAACAAATATATTTTATGTATAAGTGTGTTCCAGATATTGCATAGTATACAGTTTCATACTAAATAAATATTATTTGAAATTTTATTTTATTTTAAATTTTAATTTAATTGGGCTTCCTTATCCTGTGTCTTTATTTGAAAGGTATAGCAACATATTAGCGGGAACCTTGGAATAGGGTGAATAATTCTTTAAAAGGTAAAAATATTGGGCTTCCCTGGTGTCACAGTGTTTGAGGGTCCACCTGCCGATGCAGGGGACAAGGGTTCGTGCCACGGTTCGGGAAGATCCCACATGCCACGGAGCGGCTAGGCCCGTGAGCCATGGCTGCTGAGCCTGAGCGTCCGGAGCCTGTGCTCCGCAATGGGAGAGTCCATAACAGTGAGAGTCCCGCATAACGCAAGAAAAAAAAAAAAATAAGTAAAAATACTGAAAGTCAGTAGGCTTAGATTTTAACTTCAGTTTTGTAAATAACCCTGTAAATTATTTAACTTCACTTAGCTGCCTTAACATGTACAACAAGGGAGGGAGATAATGCCTGACCTCACTTTCTTCACAGATACATTGTTAGAATGAATAAGGTAATGCACACATAAACACAGAGCATCTTAGAAGACAAATACTCTATAAAACTGTAGTATCATCTTTACTATTATTGTTATAGAGGGAATTTCTGAAAAGTCAGCTGGCTAAGTATATTATAGTGATCTTCTACAAAAGAAAAAATAAAACCATCATTACAATATAGATTTAATGGCTCTGTCTTCCATTTTATTCAGCACAGCATAAGAATATAGCTGTACCTACTTTGGATTATTACAAAAGTACATTGTCTTCTGTTTCATGTTACCTTTATGGCTTCTTAATCGGGACCTAACAATATGTGTGCTATTGAATTTATTCCTTTCCTTATATTTCCTTATGAACAGTAAAAATTACTGAAGCATAAAAAGTCAGAGGTGCCAGATTATTTATTTAGATTATATCTTGACTCTTATATGTGTGTGTATGTATATATGTATACATAAAATTATCATTTTCAAAGCTACTTTTATTGAATGTCTGCTATATACACCTCAGAAAACCTTTCAAAGTTGGCATACTTAGTATTATTACATATGTGTACATAGTGAAACTATAATCTTTGTGTATTAATAATACAGAATTACACTGCATATAATCCTCTGAAGGTTATGTGATGGCCCACATATTTAACAAAAAATATCAGTATGTTAGTTTATATAACTTAGATCCTGTATGTTAGTTTATACATCTTAAATCCTGATTACTTCTTCTTATAATGGAAGGATCATATATAACTATCAGTTTACATTTTAAACAATAGATGTTGGAATGAACAATTGTTTTGACTAGCTCTATAAACATGGGCAGATCAACTTCTCAGGGATTCTTTGTGTGAAATGTTATGGGATTGTTCAAATTAACTACATTTTTAAGCTCTGCTCACATTCTAATATTTTTGGAATATGCAGAGTTATTAAAGCAGAGAGGCAGTGAAGAAAAAGAGGCTAAATTCTGGGATGATGTTATAGAATATATATGGAAAATATACATACATACATATATATATATATATATATATATATATATATATGTTTATATATATATATATAATCTCAAAACAAAATCTAACAATTAGAACCCTATCAAAACTTTAGTTTTCTAAAGTAATTAAAACTTTATGATGTCAATATTTTAAAATATTTTCTTTCCATTTTTTGTGTAATTCTTACAAAGTATTAACTTTAGCATGCAATTCATAAACACATATCAAAATAAGGTTAGAAATAGGTGATGTTCAGAAAAACAAGTCAGGTGTATGAGTAGTTTTATCTCAGCATATTTAAAACTTTCTGTTTCTGATTTTTAATTTGTTTTATAGTTAGTTATTTTCTTCAAATATTCTTCTAATATTTTACCTAAAAATGGAACTTAGATTAAGTGTATTTTAATGAGGATCACTTTTTATTTTTTATATGTTTTATATATTTGAGAGAAATTATGCAATTATTTACTTACAAATGTTATAATTACTTAATAAAATCTAATGGGATTCTTGGTTTTGATTGTGGAGAAGTTTTAAATTTATTTTCTCCAAGGCCTTGAATACAGATATTTTATTTTTGTCTTCATCCACAAAGGCATTTAATATTTTCAAACTAATGTGTCGTATTTGGCTGCCCTTGTCATATTGTATCAATCATGTTCCTTTCAGTGAGGCATAATCTCATTTTAGTTGATGAACATAACTTGATTTGAGATACTAGGGCTCCATTTTATATAAAAGGTCAAAGAAAACAAAAGTAAAGGTGAAAATTTTAAGATTAAAAACTAAAGTCCTTTGTCATGGAACAATTAGAATACACACTAGAAAATATGTTTTTATTCTTCTTGTATTCTTACTTCTCAGTTATATTTAAATATATAAATTTAAAAGAGGCAAGTATGCAATAAAATGACTGTTAGATACAATTATCACTGTAGTAATATAGATAAAAGTTTTGACAAATATAAATATATATATATATATATATATATATATCTTTTTAGTAAAGCCATTTTTTTTTATTGTTGACAAATTTGTTATATACTTTTTTTTTTTTTTTGCGGTATGCGGGCTTCTCTCTGTTTTGGCCTCTCCTGTTGGGGGGCACAGGCTCCCGACGCGCGGGGCCA